>NW_026734824.1:0-224000 GCF_949786415.1 Peromyscus eremicus
CATACACAGTGCAAATAGCACTTGTGTCTGTTCCCAACAAGTACAGTGAATTGGACTGAAGCGGAGCTAATGTTCTTGTCAGTTTCCTAAGCAGAGTTGTACTAGATATGGCCCGTGTTTCTAGCAAGCACAGTTCTTTTGTTCTGAGCAAGCTCACTGTTCGGACCCCATTGGAAACACAGTCGAGTAGAAGACTGCTCTTTTCTCAAAATCAGAGTGTCTTTCTTGTAAGGCGAGCTAGCGTTTGTTTCCCATTCCTAAATGGAGTTGAATTACATACAGTTTTTGGTCCTATGAGCAAGAGCTGTTTTCTGGTAAGGAAAGTCACTATTGTGCTCCCATAGCCATACACAGTGCAAATAGCACTTGCGTCTGTTCCCAGCAAGTACAGTGTATTGGACTGAAAAGGAGCTACTGTTCTTGTCAGTTTCCTAAGCAGAGTTGAACTAGATATGGCCCCTGTGTGTAGGAAGCACAGTTCTTTTGTTCTGAGAATGCTCACTGTTCTGGCACCATAGGAAACACAGTAGAGTAGAAGAGTGCTCTTTTCTCAAAAGCAGAGTGTGTTTCTTGTAAGGCGAGCTAGTGTTTGTTTCCCAGTCCTAAATGGAGTTGAATCACATGCAGTTTTTGGTCCTACGACCAAGAGATGTTTTCTGGTAAGGAAAGTCACTATTGCGCTCCCATTGCCATACACAGTGCAAATAGCACTCACCTCTGTTCCCAGAAAGAACAGTGTATTGGACTGAAGAGGAACTACTGTTCTTGTCAGTTTCCAAAGCGGAGTTGAACTGGATATGGCCCGTGTGTGTAGGAATAACAGTTCTTTTGTTCTGAGCAAGCTCACTGTTCAGACCCCATAGGAAACACAGTCGAGTAGAAGAGTGCACTTTTCTCAAAAGCAGAGTGTGTTTCTTGTAAGGCGAGCTAGCGTTTGTTTCCCAGTCCTAAATGGAGTTTAATCACATGCAGTTTCTTGTCCTACGAGCAAGAGTTGTTTTCTGGTTAGAAGAGTCACTATTGTGCTCCCCTTGTCATACACAGTGCAAATAGCACTGGCGTCTGTTCCCAGCATGTACAGTGTATTGGACTGAAGAGGATCTACTGTTCTTGTCAGTTTCCTAAGCAGAGTTGAACTAGATATGGACCATGTGTGTAGGAAGCACAGTTCTTTTGTTCTGTGAATGCTCACTGTTCTGGCCCTATAGGAAACACATTAGAGTAGAAGACTGCTCTTTTCTCAAAAGCAGAGTGTGTTTCTTGTAAGTCGAGCTAGCGTTTGTTTCCCAGTCCTAAATGGAGTTGAATCCCATGCAGTTTCTGGTCCTACCAGCAAGAGTTCTTTTCTGGTAAGAAGAGTCACTATTGTGCTCCCATTGTCATACACGAGGCAAATAGCACTGGCGTCTAATCCCAGCAAGTACAGTGTATTGGACTGAAGAGGATCTTCCTTTCTTGTCAGTTTCCTAAGCAGAGTTGAATTAGATATGGCCCGTGTGTGTAGGAAGCACAGTTCTTTTGTTCTGAGCAAGCTCACTGTTCGGACCCCATAGGAAACACAGTAGAGTAGAAGAGTGCTCTTTTCTCAAAAGCATAGTGTGTTTCTTGTAAGGCAAGCTAGCATTTGTTTCCCTGTCCTAAATGGAGTTGAATCACATCCTGTTTTTGGTCTTACAAGCAAGAGTTGTTTTCTGGTAAGGAAAGTCACTATTGCACTCCCATTTCCAGACACAGTGCAAATAGCACTCACGTCTGTTCTAAGCAAGTACAGTGTATTGGACTGAAGCGGAGCTACTGTTCTTGTCAGATTCCTAAGTAGAGTTGAACTAGATATGGCCCGTGTGTGTAGGAAGCACAGTTCTTTTGTTCTGAGCAAGCTCACTGTTCGGATCCCATTGGATACACAGTAGAGTAGAGGAGTACTCTTTTCTCAAAAGCAGCGTGTGTTTCTTGTAAGGCGAACTAGCGTTTGTTTCGCAGTCCTAAATCGAGTTGAATCACATGCTGTTTCTTTTCCTATGAGCAAGAGTTTTTTTCTGGTAAGAAGAGTCACTATTGCGCTCCCATTGTCATACACAGGGCAAATAGCACTTGCGTCTGTTCCCAGCATGTACAGTGTATTGGACTGAAGAGGATCTACTGTTCTTGTCAGTTTCCTAAGCAGATTTGAACTAGATATGGCCGTATTGTAGGAAGCACAGTTCTTTGTTCTGCGCAAACTCACTCTTCTGGCCATATAGGAAACACAGTAGAGTAGAAGAGTGCTCTTTTCTCAAAAGCAGAGTGTGTTTCCTGTAAGGTGAGCTAGGGTTTGTTTCCGAGTCCGAAATGGAGTTGAATCACATGCAGTTTTTGGTCCTACGAGCAAGAGTTGTTTTCTGGTAAGGAAAGTCATTATTGCACTCCATTGCAATACACAGTGCAAATAGCACTCGTGTCTGTTCCCAACAAGTACAGTGAATTGGACTGAAGCGGAGCTAATGTTCTTGTCAGTTTCCTAAGCAGAGTTGAACTAGATATGGACCGTGTTTCTAGGAAGCACAGTTCTTTTGTTCTGAGCAAGCTCACTGTTCGGACCCCATTGGAAACACAGTCGAGTAGAAGACTGCTCTTTTCTCAAAATCAGAGTGTCTTTCTTGTAAGGCGAGCTAGCGTTTGTTTCCCAGTCCTAAATGGAGTTGAATTACATCCTGTTTTTGGTCCTACGAGCAAGAGTTGTTTTCTGGTAATAAAGTCACTGTTGCGCTCCCATTGCCATACACAGTATAAATAGCACTCGCATCTGTTCCCAGCAAGTACAGTGTATTGGACTGAAGCGGAGCTACTGTTCTTGTCAGTTTCCTAAGCAGAGTTGAACTAGATATGGCCCGTGTGTGTAGGAAGCACAGTTCTTTTGTTCGGAGCAAGCTCATTGTTCGGACCCCATATGAACCACAGTAGAATAGAAGACTGCTCTTTTCTCAAAAGCAGAGTGTGTTTCTTGTAAGGCGAGCTAGCGTTTGTTTCCCAGTCCTAAATGGATTTGAATCACATGCAGTTTTTGGTCCTACGAGCAAGAGTTGTTTTCTGGGAAGAAGAGTCACTATTGCACTCCCATTGCCACACACAGTGCAAATAGCACTCGCGTCTGTTCCCAGCAAGTACAGTGTATTGGACTGAAGAGGAGCTACTGTTCATGTCAGTTTCCTAAGCAGAGTTGAACTAATTATGGCCCCTGTGTGTAGGAAGCACAGTTCTTTTGTTCTGAGCAAGCTCACTGTTCGGACACCATAGGAAACACGGTAGAGTAGAAGAGTGCTCTTTTCTCAAAAGCAGAGTGTGTTTCTTGTAAGGCGAGCTAGCGTTTGTTTCCCAATCCTAAATGGAGATGAATCACATGCAGTTTCTTGTCCTACGAGCAAGAGTTGTTTTCTGGTAAGAAGAGTCACTATTGCGCTCCCATTGTGATACATAGGGCAAATAGCAGTGGCGTCTGTTCCCAGCATATACAGTGTATTGGACTGAAGAGGATCCACTGTTCTTGTCAGTTTCCTAAGCAGACTTGAACTAGATATCGCCCGTGTGTATAGGAAGCACAGTTCTATTGTTCTGAGCAAACTCACTGTTCTGGCCCTATAGGAAACACAGTAGAGTAGAAGAGTGCTCTTTTCTCAAAAGCAGAGTGTGTTTCTTGTAAGGCGAGCTAGCCATTGTTTCCCAATCCTAAATGGAGATGAATCACATGCAGTTTCTGGTCCTACGAGCAAGAGTTGTTTTCTGGTAAGACGAGTCACTATTGTGCTCCCATTGTGATACTAGGGCAAATAGCACTGGCGTCTGTTCCCAGCATGTACAGTGTATTGGACTGAAGAGGAGCTACTGTTCATGTCAGTTTCCTAAGCAGAATTGAACTAGATATGGCCCGTGTGTGTAGGAAGCACAGTTCTTTTGTTCTGAGCAAGCTCACTGTTCGGGCACCATAGGAAACACAGTAGAGTAGAAGAGTGCTCTTTTCTCAAAAGCAGAGTGTGTTTCTTGTAAGGCAAGCTAGCATTTGTTTCCCTGTCCTAAATGGAGTTGAATCACATCCTGTTTTTGGTCTTACAAGCAAGAGTTGTTTTCTGGTAAGGAAAGTCACTATTGCACTCCCATTGCCAGACACAGTGCAAATAACACTCACGTCTGTTCCAAGCAAGTACAGTGTATTGGACTGAAGAGGAGCTACTGTTCTTGTCAGTTTCCAAAGCGGAGTTGAACTAGATATGGCCCGTGTGTGTAGGAATAACAGTTCTTTTGTTCGGAGCAAGCTCACTGTTCAGACCCCATAGGAAACACAGTGGAGTAGAAGAGTGCACTTTTCTCAAAAGCAGAGTGTGTTTCTTGTAAGGCGAGCTAGCGTTTGTTTCCCAGTCCTAAATGGAGTTGAATCACATGCAGTTTCTTTTCCTACGAGCAAGAGTTTTTTTCTGGTAAGAAGAGTCACTATTGCGCTCCCATTGTCATACACAGGGCAAATAGCACTGGCGTCTGTTCCCAGCATGTACAGTGTATTGGACTGAAGAGGATCTACTGTTCTTGTCAGTTTCCTAGGCAGAGTTGAACTAGATATGGACCATGTGTGTAGGAAGCACAGTTCTTTTGTTCTGCGAATGCTCACTGTTCTGGCCCTATAGGAAACACATTAGAGTAGAAAACTGTTCTTTTCTCAAAAGCAGAGTGTGTTTCTTGTAAGTCGAATTAGCGTTTGTTTCCCAGTCCTAAATGGAGTTGAATCCCATGCAGTTTCTGGTCCTACCAGCAGGAGTTCTTTTCTGGCAAGAAGAGTCACTATTGTGCTCCCATTGTCATACACAAGACAAATAGCACTGGCGTCTAATCCCAGGAAGTACAGTGTATTGGACTGAAGAGGATCTACCTTTCTTGTCAGTTTCCTAAGCAGAGTTGAATTAGATATGGCCCGTGTGTGTAGGAAGCACAGTTCTTTTGTTCTGAGCAAACTCACTGTGCGGACCCCATAGGAAACACAGTAGAGTAGAAGAGTGCTCTTTTCTCAAAAGCAGAGTGTGTTTCGTGTAAGGCAAGCTAGCATTTGTTTCCCTGTACTAAGTGGAGTTGAATCACATCGTGTTTTTGGTCTTACAAGCAAGAGTTGTTTTCTGGTAAGGAAAGTCACTATTGCACTCCCATTTCCAGACAGAGTGCAAATAGCACTCACGTCTGTTCCAAGCAAGTACAGTGTATTGGACTGAAGAGGAGCTACTGTTCTTGTCAGTTTCCTAAGCAGAGTTGAACTAGATATGGCCCCTGTGTGTAGGAAGCACAGTTGTTTTGTTCTGAGCAAGCTCACTGTTCGGACACAATAGGAAACACAGTAGAGTAGAAGAGTGCACTTTTCTCAAAAGCAGAGTGTGTTTCTTGTAAGGCGAGCTAGCGTTTGTTTCCCAGTCCTAAATGGAGTTGAATCACATGCAGTTTCTGGACCTATGAGCATGAATTCTTTTCTGGTAAGAAGAGTCACTATTGCGCTCCCATTGTCATACACAGGGCAATTAGCACTGGCGTCTCTTCCCAGCATGTACAGTGTATTGGACTGAAGAGGATCTACTGTTCTTGTCAGTTTCCTAAGCAGACTTGAACTAGATATCGCCCGTGTGTATAGGAAGCACAGTTCTATTGTTCTGAGCAAACTCACTGTTCTGGCCATATAGGAAACACAGTAGAGTAGAAGAGTGCTCTTTTCTCAAAAGCAGAGTGTGTTTCTTGTAAGGTGAGCTAGCGTTTTTTTCCCAGTCCTAAATGGAGTTGAATCACATGCAGTTTTTGGTCCTACGAGCAAGAGTTGTTTTCTGGTAAGGAAAGTCACTATTGCACTCCCATTGCCATACACAGTGCAAATAGCACTCGTGTCTGTTCCCAGCTTGTACAGTGTATTGGACTGAAGCGGAGCTACTTTTCTTGTCAGTTTCCTAAGCAGAGTTGAACTAGATATGGCACCTGTGTGTAGGAAGCACAGTTCTTTTGTTCTGAGAATGCTCACTGTTCTGGCCCTATAGGAAACACAGTAGAGTAGAAGAGTGCTCTTTTCTCAAAAGCAGAGTGTGTTTCTTGTAAGGCGAGCTAGCGATTGTTTCCCAATCCTAAATGGAGATGAATCACATGCAGTTTCTGGTCCTACGAGCAAGAGTTGTTTTCTGGTAAGGAAAGTCACTATTGTGCTCCCATTGTGATACTAGGGCAAATAGCACTGGCGTCTGTTCCCAGCATGTACAGTGTATTGGACTGAAGAGGAGCTACTGTTCATGTCAGTTTCCTAAGCAGAATTGAACTAGATATGGCCCGTGTGTGTAGGAAGCACAGTTCTTTTCTTCTGAGAATGCTCACTGTTCGGGCACCATAGGAAACACAGTAGAGTAGAAGAGTGCTCTTTTCTCAAAAGCAGAGTGTGTTTCTTGTAAGGCGAGCTAGCGTTTGTTTCCCAGTCCTAAATGGAGTTGAATCACATGCAGTTTTTGGTCCTACGACCAAGAGATGTTTTCTGGTAAGGAAAGTCACTATTGCGCTCCCATTGCCATACACAGTGCAAATAGCACTAACCTCTGTTCCCAGCAAGAACAGTGTATTGGACTGAAGAGGAGCTACTGTTCTTGTCAGTTTCCAAAGCGGAGTTGAACTAGATATGGCCCGTGTGTGTAGGAATAACAGTTCTTTTGTTCTGAGCAAGCTCACTGTTCAGACCCCATAGGAAACACAGTCGAGCAGAAGACTGCTCTTTTCTCAAAATCAGAGTGTCTTTCTTGTAAGGCGAGCTAGCGTTTGTTTCCCAGTCCTAAATGGAGTTGAATCACATGCAGTTTCTTGTCCTATGAGCAAGAATTGTTTTCTGGTAAGAAGAGTCACTATTGCGCTCCCCTTGTCATACACAGTATAAATAGCACTCGCATCTGTTCCCAGCAAGTACAGTGTATTGGACTGAAGAGGATCTACTGTTCTTGTCAGTTTCCTAAGCAGACTTGAACTAGATATCGCCCGTGTGTATAGGAAGCACAGTTCTATTGTTCTGAGCAAACTCACTGTTCTGGCCATTTAGGAAACACAGTAGAGTAGAAGAGTGCTCTTTTCTCAAAAGCAGAGTGTGTTTCTTGTAAGGTGAGCTAGCGTTTTTTTCCCAGTCCTAAATGGAGTTGAATCACATGCATTTTTTGGTCCTACGAGCAAGAGTTGTTTTCTGGTAAGGAAAGCCACCATTGCACTCCCATTGCCATACACAGTGCAAATAGCACTCGCGTCTGTTCCCAGCAAGTACAGTGTATTGGACTGAAGCGGAGCTACTCTTCTTGTCAGTTTCCTAAGCAGAGTTGAACTAGATATGGCCCGTGTGTGTAGGAAGCACAGTTCTTTTGTTCTGAGAATGCTCACAGTTCTGGCCCTATAGGAAACACAGTAGAGTAGAAGAGTGCTCTTTTCTCAAAAGCAGAGTGTGTTTCTTGTAAGGCGAGCTAGTGATTGTTTCCCAATTTTAAATGGAGATGAATCACATGCAGTTTCTGGTCCTACGAGCAAGAGTTGTTTTCTGGTAAGACGAGTCACTATTGTGCTCCCATTGTGATACTAGGGCAAATAGCACTGGCGTCTGTTCCCAGCATGTACAGTGTATTGGACTGAAGAGGAGCTACTGTTCATGTCAGTTTCCTAAGCAGAATTGAACTAGATATGGCCCGTGTGTGTAGGAAGCACAGTTCTTTTCTTCTGAGAATGCTCACTGTTCGGGCACCATAGGAAACACAGTAGAGTAGAAGAGTGCTCTTTTCTCAAAAGCAGAGTGTGTTTCTTGTAAGGCAAGCTAGCGTTTGTTTCCCAGTCCTAAATGGAGTTGAATCACATGCAGTTTTTGGTCCTACGACCAAGAGATGTTTTCTGGTAAGGAAAGTCACTATTGCGCTCCCATTGCCATACACAGTGCAAATAGCACTCACCTCTGTTCCCAGCAAGAACAGTGTATTGGACTGAAGAGGAGCTACTGTTCTTGTCAGTTTCCAAAGCGGAGTTGAACTAGATATGGCCCGTGTGTGTAGGAATAACAGTTCTTTTGTTCTGAGCAAGCTCACTGTTCAGACCCCATAGGAAACACAGTCGAGTAGAAGAGTGCACTTTTCTCAAAAGCAGAGTGTGTTTCTTGTAAGGCAAGCTAGCGTTTGTTTCCCAGTCCTAAATGGAGATGAATCCCATGCAGTTTCTTGTCCTATGAGCAAGAGTTGTTTTCTGGTAAGAAGAGTCACTATTGCGCTCCCCTTGTCATACACAGGGCAAATAGCACTGGTGTCTGTTCCCAGCATGTACAGTGTATTGGACTGAAGAGGATCTACTGTTCTTGTCAGTTTCCTAAGCAGAGTTGAACTAGATATGGACCATGTGTGTAGGAAGCACAGTTCTTTTGTTCTGCGAATGCTCACTGTTCTGGCCCTATAGGAAACACATTAGAGTAGAAGACTGCTCTTTTCTCAAAAGCAGAGTGTGTTTCTTGTAAGTCGAGCTAGCGTTTGTTTCCCAGTCCTAAATGGAGTTGAATCCCATGCAGTTTCTGGTCCTACCAGCAAGAGTTCTTTTCTGGTAAGAAGAGTCACTATTGTGCTCCCATTGTCATACACAAGACAAAGAGCACTGGCGTCTAATTTCAGGAAGTACAGTGTATTGGACTGAAGAGGATCTACCTTTCTTGTCAGTTTCCTAAGCAGAGTTGAATTAGATATGGCCCGTGTGTGTAGGAAGCACAGTTCTTTTGTTCTGAGCAAGCACACTGTTCGGACCCCATAGGAAACACAGTAGAGTAGAAGAGTGCTCTTTTCTCAAAAGCAGAGTGTGTTTCTTGTAAGGCAAGCTAGCATTTGTTTCCCTGTACTAAATGGAGTTGAATCACATCCGGTTTTTTGTCTTACAAGCAAGAGTTGTTTTCTGGTAAGGAAAGTCACTATTGCACTCCCATTTCCAGACACAGTGCAAATAGCACTCACGTCTGTTCCAAGCAAGTACAGTGTATTGGACTGAAGAGGAGCTACTGTTCTTGTCAGTTTCCTAAGCAGAGTTGAACTAGATATGGCCCCTGTGTGTAGGAAGCACAGTTGTTTTGTTCTGAGCAAGCTCACTGTTCGGACACAATAGGAAACACAGTAGAGTGGAAGAGTGCACTTTTCTCAAAAGCAGAGTGTGTTTCTTGTAAGGCGAGCTAGCGTTTGTTTCCCAGTCCTAAATGGAGTTGAATCACATGCAGTTTCTGGACTTATGAGCATGAAATGTTTTCTGGTAAGAAGAGTCACTATTGCGCTCCCATTGTCATACACAGGGCAATTAGCACTGGTGTCTCTTCCCAGCATGTACAGTGTATTGGACTGAAGAGGATCTACTGTTCTTGTCAGTTTCCTAAGCAGACTTGAACTAGATATCGCCCGTGTGTATAGGAAGCACAGTTCTATTGTTCTGAGCAAACTCACTGTTCTGGCCATATAGGAAACACAGTAGAGTAGAAGAGTGCTCTTTTCTCAAAAGCAGAGTGTGTTTCTTGTAAGGTGAGCTAGCGTTTTTTTCCCAGTCCTAAATGGAGTTGAATCATATGCAGTTTTTGGTCCTACGAGCAAGAGTTGTTTTCTGGTAAGGAAAGTCACTATTGCACTCCCATTGCCATACACAGTGCAAATAGCACTCGTGTCTGTTCCCAGCTTGTACAGTGTATTGGACTGAAGCGGAGCTACTCTTCTTGTCAGTTTCCTAAGCAGAGTTGAACTAGATATGGCCCCTGTGTGTAGGAAGCACAGTTCTTTTGTTCTGAGAATGCTCACTGTTCTGGACCTATAGGAAACACAGTAGAGTAGAAGAGTGCTCTTTTCTCAAAAGCAGAGTGTGTTTCTTGTAAGGCGAGCTAGCGATTGTTTCCCAATCCTAAATGGAGATGAATCACATGCAGTTTCTGGTCCTACGAGCAAGAGTTGTTTTCTGGTAAGACGAGTCACTATTGTGCTCCCATTGTGATACTAGGGCAAATAGCACTGGCGTCTGTTCCCAGCATGTACACTGTATTGGACTGAAGAGGAGCTACTGTTCTTGTCACTTTCCTAAGCAGAGTTGAACTAGATATGGCCCCTGTGTGTAGGAAGCACAGTTGTTTTGTTCTGAGCAAGCTCACTGTTCAGACACAATAGGAAACACTGTAGAGTAGAAGAGTGCTCTTTTCTCAAAAGCAGAGTGTGTTTCTTGTAAGGCGAGCTAGCGTTTGTTTCCCAGTCCTAAATAGAGTTGAATCACATGCAGTTTCTGGACCTATGAGCATGAATTGTTTTCTGGTAAGAAGAGTCACTATTGCGCTCCCATTGTCATACACAGGGCAATTAGCACTGGCGTCTGTTCCCAGCATGTACAGTGTATTGGACTGAAGAGAATCTACCGTTCTTGTCAGTTTCCTAAGTAGAATTGAACTAGTTATTGCCGTGTGCGTAGGAAGCACAGTTCTTTTGTTCTGAGCAAGCTCACTGTTCTGGCCCTATAGGAAACAAAGTAGAGTAGAAAAGTGATGGTTTTGAAAAAGCAGAGTGTCTTTCTTGTAAGACGAGATAGCGTTTGTTTCCCACTCCTAAATTTAGTTGAATCACATGCAGTTTCTGGTCCTAAAAGCAAGAGTTGTTTTCTGGTAAGGAAAGTCACTATTGCGATCCCATTGCCATACACAGTGCAAATAGCACTCGCGTCTGCTCCCAGCAAGTGCAGTGTATTGGACTGAAGAAGAGCTACTGTTCTTGTCAGTTTCCTAAGCAGAGTTGAACTAGATATGGCCCATGTGTGTAGGAAACACAGTTCTTTTGTTCTGAGCAAGCTCACTGTACGGACCATAAGAAACACAGTCGAGTAGAAGAGTGCACTTTTCTCAAAAGCAGAGTGTGTTTCTTGTAAGGCGAGCTAGCGTTTGTTTCCCAGTCCTAAATGGAGTTGAATCACATGCAGTTTCTTGTCCTACGAGCAAGAGTTGTTTTCTGGTAAGAAG
Organism: Peromyscus eremicus; assembly: GCF_949786415.1. Classification (NCBI taxonomy): domain Eukaryota; kingdom Metazoa; phylum Chordata; class Mammalia; order Rodentia; family Cricetidae; genus Peromyscus; species Peromyscus eremicus. The sequence goes on from NW_026734824.1 coordinate 11,006, forward strand.
AGTCACTATTGCGCTCCCCTTGTCATACACAGGGCAAATAGCACTTGCGTCTGTTCCCAGAATGTACAGTGTATTGGACTGAAGAGGATCTACTGTTCTTGTCAGTTTCCTAAGCAGAATTGAACTAGATATGTCCGTATTTGTAGGAAGCACAGTTCTTTGTTCTGCGCAAACTCACTCTTCTGGCCATATAGGAAACACAGTAGAGTAGAAGAGTGCTCTTTTCTCAAAAGCAGAGTGTGTTTCCTGTAAGGTGAGCTAGGGTTTGTTTCCTAGTCCGAAATGGAGTTGAATCACATGCAGTTTTTGGTCCTACGAGCAAGAGTTGTTTTCTGGTAAGGAAAGTCATTATTGCGCTCCATTGCAATACACAGTGCAAATAGCACTCGTGTCTGTTCCCTACAAGTACAGTGAATTGGACTGAAGCGGAGCTAATGTTCTTGTCAGTTTCCTAAGCAGAGTTGAACTAGATATGGCCCGTGTTTCTAGGAAGCACAGTTCTTTTGTTCTGAGCAAGCTCACTGTTCGGACCCCATTGGAAACACAGTCGAGTAGAAGACTCCTCTTTTCTCAAAATCAGAGTGTCTTTCTTGTAAGGCGAGCTAGCGTTTGTTTCCCATTCCTAAATGGAGTTGAATTACATCCAGTTTTTGGTCCTATGAGCAAGAGTTGTTTTCTGGTAAGGAAAGTCACTATTGTGCTCCCATTGCCATACACAGTGCAAATAGCACTTGCGTCTGTTCCCAGCAAGTACAGTGTATTAGCCTGAAAAGGAGCTACTGTTCTTGTCAGTTTCCTAAGCAGAGTTGAACTAGATATGGCCCCTGTGTGTAGGAAGCACAGTTCTTTTGTTCTGAGAATGCTCACTGTTCGGGCACCATAGGAAACACAGTAGAGTAGAAGAGTGCTCTTTTCTCAAAAGCAGAGTGTATTTCTTGTAAGGCGAGCTAGCGTTTGTTTCCCAGTCCTAAATGGAGTTGAATCACATGCAGTTTTTGGTCCTACGACCAAGAGATGTTTTCTGGTAAGGAAAGTCACTATTGCGCTCCCATTGCCATACACAGTGCAAATAGCACTCACGTCTGTTCCCAGCAAGAACAGTGTATTGGACTGAAGAGGAGCTACTGTTCTTGTCAGTTTCCAAAGCGGAGTTGAACTAGATATGGCCCGTGTGTGTAGGAATAACAGTTCTTTTGTTCTGAGCAAGCTCACTGTTCAGACCCCATAGGAAACACAGTCGAGTAGAAGAGTGCACTTTTCTCAAAAGCAGAGTGTGTTTCTTGTAAGGCGAGCTAGCGTTTGTTTCCCAGTCCTAAATGGAGTTGAATCCCATGCAGTTTCTTGTCCTATGAGCAAGAGTTGTTTTCTGGTAAAAAGAGTCACTATTGTGCTCCCCTTGTCATACACAGGGCAAATAGCACTGGCGTCTGTTCCCAGCATGTACAGTGTATTGGACTGAAGAGGATCTACTGTTCTTGTCAGTTTCCTAAGCAGAGTTGAACTAGATATGGACCATGTGTGTAGGAAGCACAGTTCTTTTGTTCTGTGAATGCTCACTGTTCTGGCCCTCTAGGAAACACATTAGAGTAGAAGACTGCTCTTTTCTCAAAAGCAGAGTGTGTTTCTTGTAAGTCGAGCTAGCGTTTGTTTCGCAGTCCTAAATGGAGTTGAATCCCATGCAGTTTCTGGTCCTACCAGCAAGAGTTCCTTTCTGGTAAGAAGAGTCACTATTGTGCTCCCATTGTCATACACAAGGCAAATAGCACTGGCGTCTAATCCCAGCAAGTACAGAGTATTGGACTGAAGAGGATCTACCTTTCTTGTCAGTTTCCTAAGCAGAGTTGAATTAGATATGGCCCGTGTGTGTAGGAAGCACAGTTCTTTTGTTCTGAGCAACCTCACTGTTCGGACCCCATAGGAAACACAGTAGAGTAGAAGAGTGCTCTTTTCTCAAAAGCAGAGTGTGTTTCTTGTAAGGCAAGCTAGCATTTGTTTCCCTGTCCTAAATGGAGTTGAATCACATCCTGTTTTTGGTCTTACAAGCAAGAGTTGTTTTCTGGTAAGGAAAGTCACTATTGCACTCCCATTTCCAGACACAGTGCAAATAGCACTCACGTCTGTTCCAAGCAAGTACAGTGTATTGGACTGAAGAGGAGCTACTGTTCTTGTCAGATTCCTAAGTAGAGTTGAACTAGATATGGCCCGTGTGTGTACGAAGCACAGTTCTTTTGTTCGGAGCAAGCTCACTGTTCGGATCCCATTGGATACACAGTAGAGTAGAAGAGTGCTCTTTTCTCAAAAGCAGAGTGTGTTTCCTGTAAGGTGAGCTAGGGTTTGTTTCCGAGTCCGAAATGGAGTTGAATCACATGCAGTTTCTGGACCTATGAGCATGAATTGTTTTCTGGTAAGAAGAGTCACTATTGTGCTCCCATTGTCATACACAGGGCAATTAGCACTGGCGTCTGTTCCCAGCATGTACAGTGTATTGGACTGAAGAGAATCTACAGTTCTTGTCAGTTTCCTAAGTAGAATTGAACTAGTTATTGCCGTGTGCGTAGGAAGCACAGTTCTTTTGTTCTGAGCAAGCTCACTGTTCTGGCCCTATAGGAAACAAAGTAGAGTAGAAAAGTGATGGTTTTGAAAAAGCAGAGTGTCTTTCTTGTAAGACGAGCTAGCGTTTGTTTCCCAGTCCTAAATTTAGTTGAATCACATGCAGTTTCTGGTCCTAGAAGCAAGAGTTGTTTTCTGGTAAGGAAAGTCTCTATTGTGATCCCATTGCCATACACAGTGCAAATAGCACTCGCGTCTGCTCCCAGCAAGTGCAGTGTATTGGACTGAAGAAGAGCTACTGTTCTTGTCAGTATCCTAAGCAGAGTTGAACTAGATATGGCCCATGTGTGTAGGAAACACAGTTCTTTTGTTCTGAGCAAGCTCACTGTACGGACCCCATAAGAAACACAGTAGAGTAGAAGACTGCTCTTTTCTCAAAAGCAGAGTGTGTTTCTTGTAAGGCGAGCTAGCGTTTGTTTCCCAATCCTAAATGGAGATGAATCACATGCAGTTTCTTGTCCTACGAGTAAGAGATGTTTTCTGGTAAGAAGAGTCACTATTGCGCTACCATTGTCATACACAGGGCAAATAGCACTGGCGTCTGTTCCCAGCATGTACAGTGTATTGGACTGAAGAGCATCTACTGTTCTTGTCAGTTTCCTAAGCTGAGTTGAACTAGATATGGCCCGTGTGTGTAGGAAGCACAGTTCTTTTGTTCTCAGAATGCTCACTGTTCTGGCCTTATAGGAAAGACATGAGAGTAGAAGAGTGCTCCTTTCTCAAAAGCAGAGTGTGTTTCTTGTAAGTCAAGCTAGAATTTGTTTTGCAGTCCTAAATGGAGTTGAATCACATGCAGTTTCTGGTCCTACGAGCAAGAGTTGTTTTCAGGTAAGAAGAGTCACTATTGTGCTCCCATTGTCATAAACGGGGCAAATAGCACTGGCATCTGTATACAGATGTATTGGACTGAAGACGATCTGCTGTTCTTGTCAGTTTCCTAAGCATAATTGAACTAGATATGACCCATGTGTGTAGGAAGCACAGTTCTTTTGTTCGGAGCAAGCTCACTGTTCGGATCCCATTGGATACACAGTAGAGTAGAAGAGTGCTCTTTTCTCAAAAGCAGAGTGTGTTTCTTGTAATGCGAACTAGCGTTTGTTTCCCAGTCCTAAATCGAGTTGAATCACATGCAGTTTCTTGTCCTATGAGCAAGAGTTGTTTTCTGGTAAGAAGAGTCACTATTGCGCTCCCATTGTCATACACAGGACAAATAGCACTTGCGTCTGTTCCCAGCATGTACAGTGTATTGGACTGAAGAGGATCTACTGTTCTTGTCAGTTTCCTAAGCAGAATTGAACTAGATATGGCCGCATTTGTAGGAAGCACAGTTCTTTGTTCTGAGCAAACTCACTGTTCTGGCCATATAGGAAACACAGTAGAGTAGAAGAGTGCTCTTTTCTCAAAAGCAGAGTGTGTTTCCTGTAAGGTGAGCTAGGGTTTGTTTCCGAGTCCGAAATGGAGTTGAATCACATGCAGTTTTTGGTCCTACGAGCAAGAGTTGTTTTCTGGTAAGGAAAGTCATTATTGCGCTCCATTGCCATACACAGTGCAAATAGCACTCGTGTCTGTTCCCAACAAGTACAGTGAATTGGACTGAAGCGGAGCTAATGTTCTTGTCAGTTTCCTAAGCAGAGTTGAACTAGATATGGCCCGTGTTTCTAGGAAGCACAGTTCTTTTGTTCTGAGCAAGCTCACTGTTCGGACCCCATTGGAAACACAGTCGAGTAGAAGACTGCTCTTTTCTCAAATTCAGAGTGTCTTTCTTGTAAGGCGAGCGAGCGTTTGTTTCCCAGTCCTAAATGGAGTTGAATTACATCCAGTTTTTGGTCCTATGAGCAAGAGTTGTTTTCTGGTAAGGAAAGTCACTATTGTGCTCCCATTGCCATACACAGTGCAAATAGCACTTGCGTCTGTTCCCAGCAAGTACAGTGTATTGGACTGAAAAGGAGCTACTGTTCTTGTCAGTTTCCTAAGCAGAGTTGAACTAGATATGGCCCCTGTGTGCAGGAAGCACAGTTCTTTTGTTCTGAGAATGCTCACTGTTCGGGCACCATAGGAAACACAGTAGAGTAGAAGAGTGCTCTTTTCTCAAAAGCAGAGTGTATTTCTTGTAAGGCGAGCTAGCGTTTGTTTCCCAGTCCTAAATGGAGTTGAATCACATACAGTTTTTGGTCCTATGAGCAAGAGTTGTTTTCTGGTAAGGAAAGTCACTATTGTGCTCCCATTTCCATACACAGTGCAAATAGCACTTGCGTCTGTTCCCAGCAAGTACAGTGTATTGGACTGAAAAGGAGCTACTGTTCTTTTCAGTTTCCTAAGCAGAGTTGAACTAGATATGGCCCCTGTGTGTAGGAAGCACAGTTCTTTTGTTCTGAGAATGCTCACTGTTCGGGCACCATAGGAAACACAGTAGAGTAGAAGAGTGCTCTTTTCTCAAAAGCAGAGTGTATTTCTTGTAAGGCGAGCTAGCGTTTGTTTCCCAGTCCTAAATGGAGTTGAATCACATGCAGTTTTTGGTCCTACGACCAAGAGATGTTTTCTGGTAAGGAAAGTCACTATTGCGCTCCCATTGCCATACACAGTGCAAATAGCACTCACGTCTGTTCCCAGCAAGAACAGTGTATTGGACTGAAGAGGAGCTACTGTTCTTGTCAGTTTCCAAAGCGGAGTTGAACTAGATATGGCCCGTGTGTGGAGGAATAACAGTTCTTTTGTTCTCAGCAAGCTCACTGTTCAGACCCCATTGGAAACACAGTCGAGTAGAAGAGTGCACTTTTCTCAAAAGCAGAGTGTGTTTCTTGTAAGGCGAGCTAGCGTTTGTTTCCCAGTCCTAAATGGAGTTGAATCCCATGCAGTTTCTTGTCCTATGAGCAAGAGTTGTTTTCTGTTAAGAAGAGTCTCTATTGCGCTCCCCTTGTCATACACAGGGCAAATAGCACTGGCGTCTGTTCCCAGCATGTACAGTGTATTGGACTGAAGAGGATCTACTGTTCTTGTCAGTTTCCTAAGCAGAGTTGAACTAGATATGGACCATGTGTGTAGGAAGCACAGTTCTTTTGTTCTGTGAATGCTCACTGTTCTGGCCCTCTAGGAAACACATTAAAGTAGAAGACTGCTCTTTTCTCAAAAGCAGAGTGTGTTTCTTGTAAGTCGAGCTAGCGTTTGTTTCGCAGTCCTAAATGGAGTTGAATCCCATGCAGTTTCTGGTCCTACCAGCAAGAGTTCCTTTCTGGTAAGAAGAGTCACTATTGTGCTCCCATTGTCATACACAAGGCAAATAGCACTGGCGTCTAATCCCAGCAAGTACAGTGTATTGGACTGAAGAGGATCTACCTTTCTTGTCAGTTTCCTAAGCAGAGTTGAATTAGATATGGCCCGTGTGTGTAGGAAGCACAGTTCTTTTGTTCTGAGCAAGCTCACTGTTCGGACCCCATAGGAAACACAGTAGAGTAGAAGAGTGCTCTTTTCTCAAAAGCAGAGTGTGTTTCTTGTAAGGCAAGCTAGCATTTGTTTCCCTGTCCTAAATGGAGTTGAATCACATCCTGTTTTTGGTCTTACAAGCAAGAGTTGTTTTCTGGTAAGGAAAGTCACTATTGCACTCCCATTTCCAGACACAGTGCAAATAGCACTCACGTCTGTTCCAAGCAAGTACAGTGTATTGGACTGAAGAGGAGCTACTGTTCTTGTCAGATTCCTAAGTAGAGTTGAACTAGATATGGCCCGTGTGTGTAGGAAGCACAGTTCTTTTTTTCGGAGCAAGCTCACTGTTCGGATCCCATTGGATACACAGTAGAGTAGAAGAGTGCTCTTTTCTCAAAAGCAGAGTGTGTTTCTTGTAAGGCGAACTAGCGTTTGTTTCCCAGTCCTAAATCGAGTTGAATCACATGCAGTTTCTTGTCCTATGAGCAAGAGTTTTTTTCTGGTAAGAAGAGTCACTATTGCGCTCCCATTGTCATACACAGGGCAAATAGCACTTGCGTCTGTTCCCAGCATGTACAGTGTATTGGACTGAAGAGGATCTACTGTTCTTGTCAGTTTCCTAAGCAGAATTGAACTAGATATGTCCGTATTTGTAGGAAGCACAGTTCTTTGTTCTGCGCAAACTCACTCTTCTGGCCATATAGGAAACACAGTAGAGTAGAAGAGTGCTCTTTTCTCAAAAGCAGAGTGTGTTTCCTGTAAGGTGAGCTAGGGTTTGTTTCCGAGTCCGAAATGGAGTTGAATCACATGCAGTTTTTGGTCCTACGAGCAAGAGTTGTTTTCTGGTAAGGAAAGTCATTATTGCGCTCCATTGCAATACACAGTGCAAAGAGCACTCGTGTCTGTTCCCAACAAGTACAGTGAATTGGACTGAAGCAGAGCTAATGTTCTTGTCAGTTTCCTAAGCAGAGTTGAACTAGATATGGCCCGTGTTTCTAGGAAGCACAATTCTATTGTTCTGAGCAAGCTCACTGTTCGGACCCCATTGGAAACACAGTCGAGTAGAAGACTGCTCTTTTCTCAAAATCAGAGTGTCTTTCTTGTAAGGCGAGCTAGCGTTTGTTTCCCAGTCCTAAATGGAGTTGAATTACATCCAGTTTTTGGTCCTATGAGCAAGAGTTGTTTTCTGGTAAGAAAGTCACTATTGTGCTCCTATTGCCATACACAGTGCAAATAGCACTTGCGTCTGTTCCCAGCAAGTACAGTGTATTGGACTGAAAAGGAGCTACTGTTCTTGTCAGTTTACTAAGCAGAGTTGAACTAGATATGGACCATGTGTGTAGGAAGCACAGTTCTTTTGTTCTGAGAATGCTCACTGTTCGGGCACCATAGGAAACACAGTAGAGTAGAAGAGTGCTCTTTTCTCAAAAGCAGAGTGTATTTCTTGTAAGGCGAGCTAGCGTTTGTTTCCCAGTCCTAAATGGAGTTGAATCACATGCAGTTTTTGGTCCTACGACCAAGAGATGTTTTCTGGTAAGGAAAGTCACTATTGTGCTCCCATTGCCATACACAGTGCAAATAGCACTCACGTCTGTTCCCAGCAAGAACAGTGTATTGGACTGAAGAGGAGCTACTGTTCTTGTCAGTTTCCAAAGCGGAGTTGAACTAGATATGGCCCGTGTGTGTAGGAATAACAGTTCTTTTGTTCTGAGCAAGCTCACTGTTCAGACCACATAGGAAACACAGTCGAGTAGAAGAGTGCACTTTTCTCAAAAGCAGAGTGTGTTTCTTGTAAGGCGAGCTAGCGTTTGTTTCCCAGTCCTAAATGGAGTTGAATCCCATGCAGTTTCTTGTCCTATGAGCAAGAGTTGTTTTCTGGTAAGAAGAGTCACTATTGCGCTCCCCTTGTCATACACAGGGCAAATAGCACTGGCGTCCGTTCCCAGCATGTACAGTGTATTGGACTGAAGAGGATCTACTGTTCTTGTCAGTTTCCTAAGCAGAGTTGAACTAGATATGGACCATGTGTGTAGGAAACACAGTTCTTTTGTTCTGTGAATGCTCACTGTTCTGGCCCTCTAGGAAACACATTAGAGTAGAAGACTGCTCTTTTCTCAAAAGCAGAGTGTGTTTCTTGTAAGTCGAGCTAGCGTTTGTTTCGCAGTCCTAAATGGAGTTGAATCCCATGCAGTTTCTGGTCCTACCAGCAAGAGTTCCTTTCTGGTAAGAAGAGTCACTATTGTGCTCCCATTGTCATACACAAGGCAAATAGCACTGGCGTCTAATCCCAGCAAGTACAGTGTATTGGACTGAAGAGGATCTACCTTTCTTGTCAGTTTCCTAAGCAGAGTTGAATTAGATATGGCCCGTGTGTGTAGGAAGCACAGTTCTTTTGTTCTGAGCAAGCTCACTGTTCGGACCCCATAGGAAACACAGTAGAGTAGAAGAGTGCTCTTTTCTCAAAAGCAGAGTGTGTTTCTTGTAAGGCAAGCTAGCATTTGTTTCCCTGTCCTAAATGGAGTTGAATCACATCCTGTTTTTGGTCTTACAAGCAAGAGTTGTTTTCTCTTAAGGAAAGTCACTATTGCACTCCCATTTCCAGACACAGTGCAAATAGCACTCACGTCTGTTCCAAGCAAGTACAGTGTATTGGACTTAAGAGGAGCTGCTGTTCTTGTCAGATTCCTAAGTAGAGTTGAACTAGATATGGCCCGTGTGTGTAGGAAGCACAGTTCTTTTGTTCGGAGCAAGCTCACTGTTCGGATCCCATTGGATACACAGTAGAGTAGAAGAGTGCTCTTTTCTCAAAAGCAGAGTGTGTTTCTTGTAAGGCGAACTAGCGTTTGTTTCCCAGTCCTAAATGAAGTTGAATCACATGCAGTTTCTTGTCCTACGAGCAAGAGTTGTTTTCTGGTAAGATGAGTCACTATTGTGCTCCCCTTGTCATACACAGGGCAAATAGCAATGGCGTCTGTTCCCAGCATGTACAGTGTATTGGACTGAAGAGGATCTACTGTTCTTGTCAGTTTCCTAAGCAGAATTGAACTAGATGTGGCCGTATTTGTAGGAAGCACAGTTCTTTTGTTCTGAGCAAACTCACTGTTCTGGCCCTATAGGAAACACAGTAGAGTAGAAGAGTGCTCTTTTCTCAAAGCAGAGTGTGTTTCTTGTAAGGCGAGCTAGCGTTTTTTTCCCAGTCCTAAATGGAGTTGAATGACATGAAATTTTTGGTCCTACGAGCAAGAGCTGTTTTCTGGTAAGGAAAGTCACTATTGTGCTCCCATTGCCATACACAGTGCAAATAGCACTCGCGTCTGTTCCCAGCAAGTACAGTGTATTGGACTGAAGCGGAGCTACTGTTCTTGTAAGTTTCCTAAGCAGAGTTGAACTAGATATGGCCCATGTGTATGGGAAGCACAGTTCTTTTGTTCTGAGCAAGCTCACTGTTCGGATCCCATAGGATACACAGTAGAGTAGAAGAGTGCTCTTTTCTCCAAAGCAGAGTGTGTTTTTTGTAAGGCGAGCTAGCATTTGTTTCCCAGTCCCAAATAGAGTTGAATCACATGCAGTTTCTTGTCCTACGAGCAAGAGTTGTTTTCTGGTAAGAAGAGTCACTATTGTGCTCCCATTGTCATACACAGGGCAAATAGCACTGCCGTCTGTTCCCAGTATGTACAGTGTATTAGACTGAAGAGGACCTACTGTTCTTGTCACTTTCCTAAGCAGAATTGAACTAGATAAGGCGGTATTTGTAGGAAGCACAGTTCTTTTTTTCTGAGCAAACTCACTGTTCTGGCCCTATAGGAAACACAGTAGAGTAGAAGAGTGCTCTTTTCTCAAAAGCAGAGTGTGTTTCTTGTAAGGCGAGCTAGCGTTTGTTTCCCAGTCCTAAATGGAGTTGAATCACATGCAGTTTCTTGTCCTACGAGCAAGAGTTGTTTTCTGGTAAGGAAAGTCACTATTGCGCTCCTATTGCCATACACAGTGCAAATATCATTTGCGTCTGTTCCCAGCAAGTACAGTGTATTGGACTAAAGCGGAGCTACTGTTCTTGTCAGTTTCCTAAGCAGAGTTGAACTAGATATGGCCCATGTGTGTAGGAAGCACAGTTCTTTTGTTCTGAGAATGCTCACTGTTCTGGCTTTATAGGAAAGACATTAGAGTAGAAGAGTGCTCTTTTCTCAAAAGCAGAGTGTGTTTCTTGTAAGGCGAGCTAGCGTTTGTTTCCCAGTCCTAAATGGAGTTGAATCACACGCAGTCTGGTCCTACGAACAAGAGTTATTTTCTCGTAAGAAGAGTCACAATTGCGCTCCTATTGTCATAAACAGGACAAATAGCACTGGCATCTATTCCCAGCAAGTACAGTGTATTGGACTGAAGAGGATCTACTGTTCCTGTCAGTTTCCTAAGCATAATTGAACTAGATATGGCCCGTGTGTGTAGGAAGCACAGTTCTTTTGTTCTGAGCAAGCTAACTGTTTTGGCCCTATAGGAAACACAGTAGAGTAGAAGAGTGATCATTTCTCAAAAGCAGAGTGTGTTTCTTGTAAGGCGAGCTAGCGTTTGTTTCCCAGTCCTAAATGGAGTTGAATCACATGCAGTTTTTGGCCCTACGAGCAAGAGTTGTTTTCTGGTAAGGAAAGTCACTATTGTGCTCCCATTGGCATACACAGTGCAAATAGCACACGCGTCTGTTCCCAGCAAGTACAGTGTATTGGACTGAAGAGAATCTACTGTTCTTGTCAGTTTCCTAAGCAGAGTTGAACTAGATATGGCCCGTGTTTGTAGGAAGCACAGTTCTTTTGTTCTGAGCAAGCTCACTGTTCGGACCCCATAGGAAACACAGTCGAGTAGAAGACTGCTCTTTTCTAAAAAGCAGAGTGTGTTTCTTGTAAGGCGAGCTAGTGTTTCTTTTCCAGTCCTAAATGGAGTGGAATCACGTGCAGTTTCTTGTCCTACAAGCAAGAGTTGTTTTCTGGTAAGAAGAGTCACTATTGAGCTCCCATTGTCATACACAGGGCAAATAGCACTGGCGTCTGTTCCCAGCAACTACAGTGTATTGGACTGAAGAGGATCTACTGTTCTTTTCAGTTTCCTAAGCAGAATTGAACTAGATATGGCCGTATTTGTAGGAAGCACAGTTCTTTTGTTCTGAGCAAACTCACTGTTCTGGCCCTATAGAAAACACAGTAGAGTAGAAGAGTGCTCTTTTCTCAAAAGCATAGTGTGTTTCTTGTAAGGCGAGCTAGCGTTTGTTTCCCAGTCCTAAATGGAGTTGAATCACATGCAGTTTTTGGTCCTACGAGCAAGAGTTGTTTTCTGGTAAGGAAAGTCACTATTGCGATCCCATTGCCATACACAGTGCAAATAGCACTCGTGTCTGTTCCCAGCAAGTACAGTGAATTGGACTGAAGCGGAGCTACTGTTCTTGTCAGTTTCCTAAGCAGAGTTGAACTAGATATGGCCCATGTGTATAGAAAGCACAGTTCTTTTGTTCTGAGCAAGCTCACTGTTCGGATCCCATAGGATTCACAATAGAGTAGAAGAGTGCTCTTTTCTCAAAAGCACAGTGTGTTCCTTGTAAGGCGAGCTAGCGTTTGTTTCCCATTCCTAAATGGAGTTGAATCACATCCAGTTTTTGGTCCTACGAGCAAGAGTTGTTTTCTGGTAAGGAAAGTCACTATTGTGCTCCCATTGCCATACACAGTGCAAATAGCACTCTCGTCTGTTCCCAGCAAGTACAGTGTATTGGACTGAAAAGGAGCTACTGTTCTTGTCAGTTTCCTAAGCAGAGTTGAACTAGATATGGCCCATGTGTGTAGGAAGCACAGTTCTTTTGTTCTGAGCAAGCTCACTGTTCGGACACCATAGGAAACACAGTAGAGGAGAAGAGTGCTCTTTTCTCAAAAGCAGAATATGTTTCTGGTAAGGCGAGCTAGCGTTTGTTTCCCAATCCTAAATGGAGATGAATCACATGCAGTTTCTCCTCCTACGAGCAAGAGTTGTTTTCTGGTAAGAAGAGTCACTATTGCGCTCCCATTGTCATACACAGGGCAATTAGCACTGGCGTTTGTTCCCAGCATGTACAGTGTATTGGACTGAAGAGGATCTACTGTTCTTGTCAGTTTCCTAAGCAGAATTGATCTAGATATGGCCGTGTGTGTAGGAAGCACAGTTTTTTATTCTGAGCAAGCTCACTGTTCTGGCCCTATAGGAAACAAAGTAGAGTAGAAGAGTGATGGTTTCGAAAAAGCAGAGTGTCTTTCTTGTAAGACGAGCTAGCGTTTGTTTCCCAGTCCTAAATGGAGTTGAATCACATGCAGTTTCTGGTCCTGCAAGCAAGAGTTGTTTTCTGGTAAGGAAAGTCACTATTGCGCTCCCATTGCCATACACAGTGCAAATAGCACTCGCGTCTGTTCCCAGCAAGTGCAGTGTATTGGACTGAAGAAGAGCTACTGTTCTTGTCAGTTTCCTAAGCAGAGTTGAACTAGATATGGCCCATGTGTGTAGGAAACACAGTTCTTTTGTTCTGAGCAAGCTCTCTGTAAGGACCTCATAAGAAACACAGTACAGTAGAAGACTGCTCTTTTCTCAAAAGCAGAGTGTGTTTCTTGTAAGGCGAGCTAGCGTTTGTTTCCCAATCCTCAATGGAGATGAATTACATGCAGTTGCTTGTCCTTCAAGTATGAGATGTTTTCTAGTAAGAAGAGTCACTATTGCACTCCCATTGTCATACACAGGGCAAATAGCACTGGCGTCTGTTCCCAGCATGTACAGTGTATTGGACTGAAGAGCATCTACTGTTCTTCTCAGTTTCCTAAGCAGAGTTGAACTAGATATGGCCTGTGTGTGTAGGAAGCACAGTTCTTTTGTTCTGAGATTGCTCACTGTTCCAGCCTTATAGGAAAGACATTAGAGTAGAAGAGTGCTCCTTTCTCAAAAGCAGAGTGTGTTTCTTGTAAGTCAAGCTAGCGTTTGTTTCCAAGTCCTAAATGGAGTTGAATCACATGCAGTTTCTGGTCCTACGAGCAAGAGTTATTATCTGGTAAGAAGAGTCACTATTGCGCTTCCATTGTCATAAACGGGGCAAATAGCACTGGCATCTGTTCCTACCAAGTACAATGTATTGGAATGAAGAGGAGCTGCTGTTCTTGTCAGTTTCCTAAGCATAATTGAACTAGATATGACCCGTGTGTGTAGGAAGCTCAGTTCTTTTGTTCTGAGCAAGCTCACTGTTTGGACCCCATAGGAAACACAATAGAGTAGAGGAGTGCTCCTTTCTCAAAAGCAGAGTGTGTTTCTTGTAAGGCAAGCTAGCATTTGTTTCCCAGTCCTAAATGGAGTTGAATCACATCCTCTTTTTGGTCCTACGAGCAAGAGTTGTTTTCTGGTAATAAAGTCACTGTTGCGCTCCCATTGCCATACACAGTATAAATAGCACTCGCATCTGTTCCCAGCAAGTACAGTGTATTGGACTGAAGGGGAGCTACTGTTCTTGTCAGTTTCCTAAGCAGAGTTGAACTAGATATGGCCCGTGTGTATAGGAAGCACAGTTCTTTTGTTCTGAGCTAGCTCATTGTTCGGACCCCATATGAACCACAGTAGAATAGAAGACTGCTCTTTTCTCAAAAGCAGAGTGTGTTTCTTGTAAGGCGAGCTAGTGTTTGTTTCCCAGTCCTAAATGGATTTGAATCACATGCAGTTTTTGGTCCTACGAGCAAGAGTTGTTTTCTGGAAAGGAAAGTCACAATTGTGCTCCCATTTACATACACAGTGCAAATAGCACTCGCATCTGTTCCCAGCAAGTACAGTGTATTGGACTGAAGCGGAGCTACTGTACTTGTCAGTTTCCTAAGCAGAGTTGAACTAGATATGGCCCGTGTGTGTAGGAAGCACAGTTCTTTTGTTCTGAGCAAGCTCACTGTTCGGACCCCATAGGAAACACAGTAGAGTAGAAGGGTGCTCTTTTCTCAAAAGCAGTGTGTGTTTCTTGTAAGGCGAGCTAGTGTTTGTTTCCCAGTTCTAAATGGAGTTGAATCACATGCAGTTTCTGTTCCTATGAGCAAGAATTGTTTTCTGGGAAGAAGAGTCACTATTGTGCTCCCATTGCCATACACAGTGCAAATAGCACTCGCGTCTGTTCCCAGCAAGTACAGTGTATTGGAATGAAGAGGAGCTATTGTTCATGTCAGTTTCCTAAGCAGAGTTGAACTAATTATGGCCCCTGTGTGTCGGAAGCACAGTTCTTTTGTTCTGAGCAAGCTCACTGTTCGGACACCATAGGAAACACAGTAGAGTAGAAGAGTGCTCTTTTCTCAAAAGCAGAGTGTGTTTCTTGTAAGGTGAGCTAGCGTTTGTTTCCCAATCCTAAATGGAGTTGAATCACATGCAGTTTCTTGTCCTATGAGAAAGAGTTGTTTTCTGGTAAGAAGAGTCACTATTGTGCTCGCATTGTGATACATAGGGCAAATAGCACTGGCGTCTGTTCCCAGCATGTACAGTGTGTTGGACTGAAGAGGATCTCCTGTTCTTGTCAGTTTCCTAAGCAGACTTGAACTAGATAAGGCCCGTGTGTATAGGAAGCACAGTTCTATTGTTCTGAGAATGCTCACTGTTCTGGCCCTATGGGAAACACAGTGGAGTAGAAGAGTGCTCTTTTCTAAAAAGCAGAGTGTGTTTCTTGTAAGGCGAGCTAGCGTTTGTTTCCCAGTCCTAAATGGAGTTGAATTACATGCAGTTTCTGGACCTATGAGCATGAATTGTTTTCTGGTAAAAAGAGTCACTATTGCGCTCCCATTGTCATACACAGGGCAATTAGCACTGGCGTCTGTTCCCAGCATGTACAGTGTATTGGACTGAAGAGGATATACTGTTCTTGTCAGTTTCCTATGTAGAATTGAACTAGATATGGCCGTGTGCGTAGGAAGCACAGTTCTTTTGTTCTGAGCAAGCTCACTGTTCTGGCCCTATAGGAAACACATTAGAGTAGAAGACTACTCTTTTCTCAAAGGCAGAGTGTGTTTCTTGTAAGTCGAGCTAGCGTTTGTTTCCCCATCCTAAATGGAGTTGAATCCCATGCAGTTTCTGGTCCTACCAGCAAGAGTTCTTTTCTGGTAAGAAGAGTCACTATTGTGCTCCCATTGTCATACACAAGGAAAATAGCACTGGCGTCTAATCCCAGCAAGTACAGTGTATTGGACTGAAGAGGATCTACCTTTCTTGTCAGTTTCCTAAGCAGAGTTGAATTAGATATGGCCCATGTGTGTAGGAAGCACAGTTCTTTTGTTCTGAGCAAGCTCACTGTTCGGACCCCATAGGAAACACAGTAGAGTAGAAGAGTGCTCTTTTCTCAAAAGCAGAGTGTGTTTCTTGTAAGGCGAGCTAGCATTTGTTTCCCTGTCCTAAATGGAGTTGAATCACATCCTGTTTTTGGTCTTACGAGCAAGAGTTGTTTTCTGGTAAGGAAAGTCAGTATTGCACTCCCATTTCCAGACACAGTGCAAATAGCACTCACGTCTGTTCCAAGCAAGTACAGTGTATTGGACTGAAGAGGAGCTATTGTTCTTGTCAGTTTCCTAAGTAGAGTTGAACCAGATATGGCCTGTGTGTGTAGGAAGCACAGTTCTTTTGTTCGGAGCAAGCTCACTGTTCGGATCCCATTGGATACACAGTAGAGTAGAAGAGTGCTCTTTTCTCAAAAGCAGAGTGTGTTTCTTGTAAGGCGAGCTAGCGTTTGTTTCCCAGTCCTAAATCGAGTTGAATCACATGCAGTTTCTTGTCCTATGAGCAAGAGTTGTTTTCTGGTAAGAAGAGTCACTATTGCGCTCCCATTGTCATACACAGGGCAAATAGCACTTGCGTCTGTTCCCATCATGTACAGTGTATTGGACTGAAGAGTATCTACTGTTTTTGTCAGTTTCCTAAGTAGAATTGAACTAGATATGGCCGTGTGCGTAGGAAGCACAGTTCTTTTGTTCTGAGAATGCTCACTGTTCTGGCCTTATAGGAAAGACATTAGAGTAGAAGAGTGCTCCTTTCTCAAAAGCAGAGTGTGTTTCTTGTAAGTCAAGCTAGCGTTTGTTTCCCAGTTCTAAATGGAGTTGAATCACATGCAGTTTCTGGTCCTACGAGCAAGAGTTGTTTTCTGGTAAGAAGAGTCACTATTGCGCTCCCATTGTCATAAACGGGGTAAATAGCACTGGCATCTGTGTACAGATGTAGTGGACTGAAGAGGATCTGCTGTTCTTGTCAGTTTCCTAAGCATAATTGAACTAGATATGGCCCATGTGTGTAGGAAGCACAGTTCTTTTGTTCTGAGCAAGCTCACTGTTCGGACACCATAGGAAACACAGTAGAGTAGAGGAGTGCTCTTTTCTCAAAAGCAGAGTGTGTTTCTTGTAAGGTGAGCTAATGTTTGTTTCTCAATCAGAAATGGAGTTGAATCCCATGCAGTTTCTGGTCCTACTAGCAAGAGGTGTTTTCTGATAAGAAGAGTCACTATTGCACTCCTATTGCCATACACAGTGCAAATAGCACGCGCGTATGTTCCCAGCTAGTACAGTGTATTGGACTGAAGAGGAGCTACCGTTCTTGTCAGTTTCCTAATTAGAGTTGAACTAGATATGGCCCGTGTGTGTAGGAAGCACAGTTCTTTTGTTCTGAGCAAGCTCACTATTCCGACCCCTTAGGAAACACAGTAGAGTAGAAGAGTGCTCTTTTCTCAAAATCAGAGTGTCTTTCTTGTAAGGTGAGCTAGTGTTTGTTTCCCAGTCAAAAATGGAGTTGAATCCCATGCAGATTCTGGTCCTATGAGCAAGAGTTGTTTTCTGATAAGAAGAGTCACTATTGTGCTCCTATTGCCATACACAGTGCAAATAGCACAAGCGTCTGTTTCCAGCTAGTACAGTGTATTGGACAGAAAAGGAGCTACTGTTCTTGTCAGTTTCCTAAGCAGAGTTGAACTAGATATGGCCCGTGTGTGTAGGAAGCACAGTTCTTTTTTTTTGAGCAAGCTCACTGTTCGGACCCCATAGGAAACACAGTAGAGTAGAAGAGTGCTCTTTTTTCAAAAGCAGAGTGTGCTTCTTGTAAGGCAAGCTAGAGTTTGCTGCCCATTCCTAAATGGAGTTGAGTCACATCCAGTTTTTGGTCCTATGAGCAAGAGTTGTTTTCTGGTAAGGAAAGTCACTATTGTGGTCCCAATGCCATACAGAGTGCAAATAGCACTCGCGTCTGTTCCCAGCAAGAACAGTGTGTTGGACTGTAGAGGAGCTACTGTTCTTGTCAGTTTCCTAAGCAGAGTTGAACTAGATATGGCCCGTGTGTGTAGGAAGCACAGTTCTTTTGTTCTGAGCAAGCTCACTGTTGGGACCCCATAGGAAAGACAGTAGAGTAGAAGAGTGCTCTTTTCTCAAAAGCAGAGTGTGTTTCTTGTAAAGCGAGCTAGCGTTTGTTTCCCAGTCATAAATGGAGTTGAATCACATGCAGTTTCTTGTCCTACGAGCAAGAGTTGTTTTCTGGTAAGAAGAGTCACTATTGCGCTCCCGTAGTCATACACAGGGCAAATAGCACTGGCGTCTGTTCCAAGCATGTACAGTGTATTGGACTGAAGAGGATCTACTGTTCTTGTCAGTTTCCTAAGCAGAATTGAACTAGATATGGCCGTATTTGTAGGAAGCACAGTTCTTTTGTTCTGAGCATACTCACTGTTCTGGCCATATAGGAAACACAGTAGAGTAGAAGAGTGCTCTTTTCTCAAAAGCAGAGTGTGTTTCTTGTAAGGTGAGCTAGCGTTTTTTTCCCAGTCCTAAATGGAGTTGAATCACATGCAGTTTTTGGTCCTACGAGCAAGAGTTGTTTTCTGGTAAGGAAAGTCACTATTGCACTCCCATTGCCATACACAGTGCAAATAGCACTCGTGTCTGTTCCCAGCAAGTACAGTGTATTGGACTGAAGCGGAGCTACTGTTCTTGTCAGTTTCCTAAGCAGAGTTGAACTAGATATGGCCCCTGTGTGTAGGAAGCACAGTTCTTTTGTTCTGAGAATGCTCACTGTTCTGGCCCTATAGGAAAGACATTAGAGTAGAAGAGTGCTCTTTTCTCAAAAGCAGAGTGTGTTTCGTGTAAGGCGAGCTAGCGATAGTTTCCCAATCCTAAATGGAGATGAATCACATGCAGTTTCTGGTCCTACGAGCAAGAGTTGTTTTCTGGTAAGAAGAGTCACTATTGCGCTCCCATTGTGATACTAGGGCAAATAGCACTGGCGTCTCTTTCCAGCATGTACAGTGTATTGGACTGAAGAATATCTACTGTTCTTGTCAGTTTCCTAAGCAGAGTTGAACTAGATATGGACCGTGTGTGTAGGAAGCACAGTTCTTTCGTTCTGCGAATGCTCACTGTTCTGGCCCTATAGGAAACACATTAGAGTAGAAGACTACTCTTTTCTCAAAAGCAGAGTGTGTTTCTTGTAAGTCGAGCTAGCGTTTGTTTCCCCGTCCTAAATGGAGTTGAATCCCATGCAGTTTCTGGTCCTACCAGCAAGAGTTCTTTTCTGGTAAGAAGAGTCACTATTGTGCTCCCATTGTCATACACAAGGAAAATAGCACTGGCGTCTAATCCCAGCAAGTACAGTGTATTGGACTGAAGAGGATCTACCTTTCTTGTCAGTTTGCTAAGCAGAGTTGAATTAGATATGGCCCGTGTGTGTAGGAAGCACAGTTCTTTTGTTCTGAGCAAGCTCACTGTTCGGACCCCATAGGAAACACAGTAGAGAGAAGAGTGCTCTTTTCTCAAAAGCAGAGTGTGTTTCTTGTAAGGCGAGCTAGCATTTGTTTCCCTGTCCTAAACGGAGTTGAATCACATCCTGTTTTTGGTCTTACGAGCAAGAGTTGTTTTCTGGTAAGGAAAGTCACTATTGCACTCCCATTTCCAGACACAGTGCAAATAGCACTCACGTCTGTTCCAAGCAAGTACAGTGTATTGGACTGAAGAGGAGCTACTGTTCTTGTCAGTTTCCTAAGTAGAGTTGAACCAGATATGGCCCGTGTGTGTAGGAAGCACAGTTCTTTTGTTCGGAGCAAGCTCACTGTTCGGATCCCATTGGATACACAGTAGAGTAGGAGAGTGCTCTTTTCTCAAAAGCAGAGTGTGTTTCTTGTAAGGCGAACTAGCGTTTGTTTCCCAGTCCTAAATCGAGTTGAATCACATGCAGTTTCTTGTCCTATGAGCAAGAGTTGTTTTCTGGTAAGAAGAGTCACTATTGCGCTCCCATTGTCATACACAGGGCAAATAGCACTTGCGTCTGTTCCCAGCATGTACAGTGTATTGGACTGAAGAGGATCTACTGTTCTTGTCAGTTTCCTAAGTAGAATTGAACTAGATATGGCCGTGTGCGTAGGAAGCACAGTTCTTTTGTTCTGAGAATGCTCACTGTTCTGGCCTTATAGGAAAGACATTAGAGTAGAAGAGTGCTCCTTTCTCAAAAGCAGAGTGTGTTTCTTGTAAGTCAAGCTAGCGTTTGTTTCCCAGTTCTAAATGGAGTTGAATCACATGCAGTTTCTGGTCCTACGAGCAAGAGTTGTTTTCTCGTAAGAAGAGTCACTATTGTGCTCCCATTGTCATAAACGGGGTAAATAGCACTGGCATCTGTGTACAGATGTAGTGGACTGAAGAGGATCTGCTGTTCTTGTCAGTTTCCTAAGCATAATTGAACTAGATATGGCCCATGTGTGTAGGAAGCACAGTTCTTTTGTTCTGCGAATGCTCACTGTTCTGGCCCTATAGGAAACACATTAGAGTAGAAGACTATGCTTTTCTCAAAAGCAGAGTGTGTTTCTTGTAAGTCGAGCTAGCGATTGTTTCCCAGTCCTAAATGGAGTTGAATCACATGCAGTTTCTTGTCCTACGAGCAAGAGTTGTTTTCTGGTAAGAAGAGTCACTATTGCGCTCCCCTTGTCATACACAGGGCAAATAGCACTGGCGTCTGTTCCCAGCATGTACAGTGTATTGGACTGAAGAGGATCTACAGTTCTTGTCAGTTTCCTAAGCAGAGTTGAACTAGATATGGACTGTGTGTGTAGGAAGCACAGTTCTTTTGTTCTGCGAATGCTCACTGTTCTGGCCCTATAGGAAACACATTAGAGTAGAAGACTATGCTTTTCTCAAAAGCAGAGTGTGTTTCTTGTAAGTCGAGCTAGCGTTTGTTTCCCCGTCCTAAATGGAATTGAATCCCATGCAGTTTCTGGTCCTACCAGCAAGAGTTCTTTTCTGGTAAGAAGAGTCACTATTGTGCTCAATTGTCATACACAAGGCAAATAGCACTGGCGTCTAATCCCAGCAAGTACAGTGTATTGGACTGAAGAGGATCTACCTTTCTTGTCAGTTTCCTAAGCAGAGTTGAATTAGATATGGCCCGTGTGTGTAGGAAGCACAGTTCTTTTGTTCTGAGCAAGCTCACTGTTCGGACCCCATAGGAAACACAGTAGAGTAGATGAGTGCTCTTTTCTCAAAAGCAGTGTGTGTTTCTTGTAAGGCAAGCTAGCATTTGTTTCCCTGTCCTAAATGGAGTTGAATCACATCCTGTTTTTGGTCTTACGAGCAAGAGTTGTTTTCTGGTAAGGAAAGTCACAATTGCACTCCCATTTCCAGACACAGTGCAAATAGCACTCACGTCTGTTCCAAGCAAGTACAGTGTATTGGACTGAAGAGGAGCTACTGTTCTTGTCAGTTTCCTAAGTAGAGTTGAACTAAATATGGCCCGTGTGTGTAGGAAGCACAGTTCTTTTGTTCGGAGCAAGCTCACTGTCTGGATCCCATTGGATACACAGTAGAGTAGAAGAGTGCTCTTTTCTCAAAAGCAGAGTGTGTTTCTTGTAAGGCGAACTAGCGTTTGTTTCCCTGTCCTAAATGGAGTTGAATCACATGCAGTTTCTTGTCCTACGAGCAAGAGTAGTTTTCTGTTAAGAAGAGTCCCTATTGCGCTCCCATTGTCATACACAGGGCAAATAGCACTTGCGTCTGTTCCCAGCATGTACAGTGTATTGGACTGAAGAGGATCTACTGTTATTGTCAGTTTCCTAAGCAGAATTGAACTAGATATGGCCGTATTTGTAGGAAGCACAGTTCTTTGTTCTGAGCAAACTCACTGTACTGGCCATATAGGAAACACAGTAGAGTAGAATAGTGCTCTTTTCTCAAAAGCAGAGTGTGTTTCCTGTAAGGTGAGCTAGCGTTTGTTTCCAAGTCCTAAATTGAGTTGAATCAAATGCAGTTTTTGGTCCTATGAGCAAGAGTTTTTTTCTGGTAAGGAAAGTCATTATTGCACTCCATTGCAATACACAGTGCAAATAGCACTCGTGTCTGTTCCCAGCAAGTACAGTGAATTGGACTGAAGCGGAGATAATGTTCTTGTCAGTTTCCTAAGCAGAGTTGAACTAGATATGGCCCGTGTTTCTAGGAAGCACAGTTCTTTTGTTCTGAGCAAGCTCACTGTTCGGACCCCAAAGGAAACACAGTCGAGTAGAAGACTGCTCTTTTCTCAAAATCAGAGTGTCTTTCTGGTAAGGCGAGCTAGCGTTTGTTTCCCAGTCCTAAATGGAGTTGAATTACATCCAGTTTTTGGTCCTATGAGCAAGAGTTGTTTTCTGGTAAGGAAAGTCACTATTGTGCTCCCATTGCCATACACAGTGCAAATAGCACTCGCTTCTGTTCCCAGCAAGTACAGTGTATTGGACTGAAAAGGAGCTACTGTTCTTGTCAGTTTCCTAAGCAGAGTTGAACTAGATATGGCCCTTGTGTGGAGGAAGCACAGTTCTGATATTCTGAGCAAGCTAACTGTTCGGTCCCATAGGATACACAGTAGAGTAGAAGAGTGCTCTTTTCTCAAAAGCAGAGTGTGTTTCTTGTAAGGCGAGCTAGCGTTTGTTTCCCAGTCCTAAATCGAGTTGAATCACATGCAGTTTCTTGTCCTACGAGCAAGAGTTGTTTTCTGGTAAGAAGAGTCACTATTGTGCTCTCATTTTCATACACAGGGCAAATAGCACTTGCGTCTGTTCCCAGCATGTACAGTGTACTGGACTGAAGAGGATCTACTGTTCTTGTCAGTTTCCTAAGCAGAATTGAACTAGATATGGCCGTATTTGTAGAAAGCACAGTTCTTTTCTTCTGAGCAAACTCACTGTTCTGGCCCTATAGGAAACACAGTAGAGTAGAAGAGTGCTCTTTTCTCAAAAGCAGAGTGTGTTTCTTGTAAGGCGAGCTAGCGTTTGTTTCCCAGTCCTAAATGGAGTTGAATCACATGCAGTTTTTGATTCTACGAGCAAGAGTTGTTTTCTGGTAAGGAAAGTGTCTATTGTGCTCCCATTTCCATACACAGTGCAAATAGCACTCCCTTCTGTTCCCAGCAAGTACAGTGTATTGGACTGAAGCGGAGCTACTGTTCTTGTCAGTTTCCTAAGCAGAGTTGAACTAGATATGGCCCCTGTGTGTAGGAAGCACAGTTCTTTTGTTCTGAGAATGCTCACTGTTGTGGCCCTATAGGAAACACAGTAGAGTAGAAGAGTGCTCTTTTCTCAAAAGCAGAGTGTGTTTCTTGTAAGGCGAGCTAGCGTTTGTTTCCCAATCCTAAATGGAGATGAATCACATGCAGTTTCTGGTCCTACAAGCAAGAGTTGTTTTCTGGTAAGAAGAGTCACTATTGCGCTCCCATTGTGATACTAGGGCAAATAGCACTGGCGTCTGTTACCAGCATGTACAGTGTATTGGACTGAAGAGGAGCTACTGTTCATGTCAGTTTCCTAAGCAGAGTTGAACTAGATATGGCCCGTGTGTGTAGGAAGCACAGTCTTTTGTTCTGAGAATCCTCACTGTTCGGGCAACCTAGGAAACACAGTAGAGTAGAAGAGTGCTCTTTTCTCTAAAGCAGAGTGTGTTTCTTGTAAGGCGAGCTAGCTTTTGTTTCCCAGTCCTAAATGGAGTTGAATCACATGCAGTTTCTTGTCCTACGAGCAAGAGTAGTTTTCTGTTAAGAAGAGTCCCTATTGCGCTCCCATTGTCATACACAGGGCAAATAGCACTTGTGTCTGTTCCCAGCATGTACAGTGTATTGGACTGAAGAGGATCTACTGTTCTTGTCAGTTTCCTAAGCGGAATTGAACTAGATATGGCCGTATTTGTAGGAAGCACAGTTCTTTGTTCTGAGCAAACTCACTGTACTGGCCATATAGGAAACACAGTAGAGTAGAAGAGTGCTCTTTTCTCAAAAGCAGAGTGTGTTTCCTGTAAGGTGAGCTAGCGTTTGTTTCCGAGTCCTAAATGGAGTTGAATCAAATGCAGTTTTTGGTCCTACGAGCAAGAGTTGTTTTCTGGTAAGGAAAGTCATTATTGTACTCCATTGCAATACACAGTGCAAATAGCAATCGTGTCTGTTCCCAGCAAGTACAGTGAATTGGACTGAAGCAGAGCTAATGTTCTTGTCAGTTTCCTAAGCAGAGTTGAACTAGATATGGCCCGTGTTTCTAGGAAGCACAGTTCTTTTGTTCTGAGCAAGCTCACTGTTCGGACCCCAAAGGAAACACAGTCGAGTAGAAGACTGCTCTTTTCTCAAAATCAGAGTGTCTTTCTTGTAAGGCGAGCTAGCGTTTGTTTCGCAGTCCTAAATGGAGTTGAATTACATCCAGTTTTTGGTCCTATGAGCAAGAGTTGTTTTCTGGTAAGGAAAGTCACTATTGTGCTCCCATTGCCATACACAGTGCAAATAGCACTCGCTTCTGTTCCCAGCAAGTACAGTGTATTGGACTGAAAAGGAACTACTGTTCTTGTCAGTTTCCTAAGCAGAGTTGAACTAGATATTGCCCTTGTGTGGAGGAAGCACAGTTCTGATATTCTGAGCAAGCTAACTGTTCGGTCCCATAGGATACACAGAAGAGTAGAAGAGTGCTCTTTTCTCAAAAGCAGAGTGTGTCTCTTGTAAGGCGAGCTAGCGTTTGTTTCCCAGTCCTAAATCGAGTTGAATCACATGCAGTTTCTTGTCCTACGAGCAAGAGTTGTTTTCTGGTAAGAAGAGTCACTATTGCGCTCCCATTTTCATACACAGGGCAAATAGCACTTGCGTCTGTTCCCAGCATGTACAGTGTACTGGACTGAAGAGGATCTACTGTTCTTGTCAGTTTCCTAAGCAGAATTGAACTAGATATGGCCGTATTTGTAGAAAGCACAGTTCTTTTCTTCTGAGCAAACTCACTGTTCTGGCCCTATAGGAAACACAGTAGAGTAGAAGAGTGCTCTTTTCTCAAAAGCAGAGTGTGTTTCTTGTAAGGCGAGCTAGCGTTTGTTTCCCAGTCCTAAATGGAGTTGAATCACATGCAGTTTTTGATTCTACAAGCAAGAGTTGTTTTCTGGTAAGGAAAGTGTCTATTGTGCTCCCATTTCCATACACAGTGCAAATAGCACTCCCTTCTGTTCCCAGCAAGTACAGTGTATTGGACTGAAGGGGAGCTACTGTTCTTGTCAGTTTCCTAAGCAGAGTTGAACTAGATATGGCCCCTGTGTGTAGGAAGCACAGTTCTTTTGTTCTGAGAATGCTCACTGTTCTGGCCCTATAGGAAACACAGTAGAGTAGAAGAGTGCTCTTTTCTCAAAAGCAGAGTGTGTTTCTTGTAAGGCGAGCTAGCTTTTGTTTCCCAATCCTAAATGGAGATGAATCACATGCAGTTTCTGGTCCTACAAGCAAGAGTTGTTTTCTGGTAAGAAGAGTCACTATTGCGCTCCCATTGTGATACTAGGGCAAATAGCACTGGCGTCTGTTCCCAGCATGTAGAGTGTATTGGACTGAAGAGGATCTACTGTTCTTGTCAGTTTCCTAAGCAGAATTGAACTAGATATGGCCGTGTGTGTAGGAAGCACAGTTCTTTTGTTCTGAGCAAGCTCACTGTTCTGGCCCTATAGGAAACAAAGTAGAGTAGAAGAGTGATGTTTTCGAAAAAGCAGAGTGTGTTTCTTGTAAGGCGAGCTAGCGTTTGTTTCCCAGTCCTAAATGGAGTTGAATCACATGCAGTTTCTTGTCCTACGAGCAAGAGTAGTTTTCTGTTAAGAAGAGTCCCTATTGCGCTCCCATTATCATACACAGGGCAAATAGCACTGTCGTCGTTTCCCAGCATGTACAGTGTATTGGACTGAAGAGGATCTACTGTTCTTGTCAGTTTCCTAAGCAGAATTGAACTAGATAAGGCGGTATTTGTAGGAAGCACAGTTCTTTTGTTCTGAGCAAACTCACTGTTCTGGCCCTATAGGAAACAAAGTAGAGTAGAAGAGTCCTCTTTTCTAAAAAACAGAGTGTGTTTCTTGTAAGGCGACCTAGCATTTGTTTCCCAGTCCTAAATGGAGTTGAATCACATGCAGTTTCTTGTCCTACGAGCAAGAGTTGTTTTCTGGTAAGGAAAGTCACTATTGTGCTCCCATTGCCATACACAGTGCAAATAGCACTGCGTCTGTTCCCAGCAAGTACAGTGTATTGGACTGAAGCGGAGCTACTGTTCTTGTCAGTTTCCTAAGCAGAGTTGAAGTAGATATGGCCCCTGTGTGTAGGAAGCACAGTTCTTTTGTTCTGAGAATGCTCACTGTTCTGTCCCTATAGGAAACACAGTAGAGTAGAAGAGTGCTCTTTTCTCAAAAGCAGAGTGTGTTTCTTGTAAGGCGAGCTAGCGTTTGTTTCACAATCCTAAATGGAGATGAATCACATGCAGTTTCTGGTCCTACGAGCAAGAGTTGTTTTCTGGTAAGAAGAGTCACTATTGTGATCCCATTGTAATACTAGGGCAAATAGCACTGGCGTTTGTTCCCAGCATGTACAGTGTATTGGACTGAAGAGGAGCTACTGTTCATGTCAGTTTCCTAAGCAGAGTTGAACTAGATATGGCCCGTGTCTGTAGGAAGCACAGTTCTTTGGTCTGAGAATCCTCACTGTTCGGACACCATAGGAAACACAGTAGAGTAGACGAGTGCTCTTTTCTCTAAAGCAGAGTGTGTTTCTTGTAAGGCGAGCTAGCGTTTGTTTCCCAGTCCTAAATGGAGTTGAATCACATGCAGTTTCTTGTCCTACGAGCAAGAGTTGTTTTCTGGTTTGAAGAGTCACTATTGCGCTCCCATTGTGGTACTAGGGCAAATAGCACTGGCGTCTGTTCCCAGCATGTACAGTGTATTGGACTGAAGAGGATCTACTGTTCTTGTCAGTTTCCTAAGCAGAATTGAACTAGATATGGCCGTGTGTGTAGGAAGCACAGTTCTTTTGTTCTGAGCAAGCTCACTGTTCTGGCCCTATAGGAAACAAAGTAGAGTAGAAGAGTGATGTTTTCGAAAAAGCAGAGTGTGTTTCTTGTAAGGCGAGCTAGCGTTTGTTTACGAGTCCTAAATGGAGTTGAATCACATGCAGTTTCTTGTCCTACGAGCAAGAGTAGTTTTCTGTTAAGAAGAGTCCCTATTGCGCTCCCATTGTCATACACAGGGCAAATAGCACTGGCGTCTGTTCCCAGCATGTACAGTATATTGGACTGGAGAGGATCTACTGTTCTTGTCAGTTTCCTAAGCAGAATTGAACTAGATATGGCCCGTGTGTGTAGGAAGCACAGTTCTTTTGTTCTGAGATTGCTCACTGTCCCAGCCTTATAGGAAAGACATTAAGGTAGAAGAGTGCTCCTTTCTCAAATCCAGAGAGTGTTTCTTGTAAGTCAAGCTAGCGTTTGTTTCCAAGTCCTAAATGGAGTTGAATCACATGCAGTTTCTGGTGCTACGAGCAAGAGTTGTTATCTGGTAAGAAGAGTCACTATTGTGCTTCCATTGTCATAAACAGGGCAAATAGCCCTGGCATCTGTTCCCACCAAGTACACTGTATTGGAATGAAGAGCTCAGAACAAAAGAACTGTGCTTCCTACACACACACCCATATCTAGTTCAATTCTGCTTAGGAAACTGACAAGAACAGTAGCTCCTCTTTAGTCCAGTACACTGTACTTGCTGGGAACAGACGCGAGTGCTATTTGCACTGTGTATGGCAATGGGAGCACAAAAGTGACTTTCCTTACCAGAAAACAACTTTTGCTCATAGGACCAAAAACTGCATGTGATTCAACACCATTTGGGACTGGGAAACAAACGCTAGCTCGCCTTACAAGAAACACACTATTCTTTTGAGAAAAGAGCACTCTTCTACTCTACTGTGTTTCCTATGTGGACCGAACATGTGCTTGCTCAGAACAAAAGAACTGTGCTTCCTACACACACGGCCCATATCTAGTTTAAGTCTGCTTAGGATACTGACAAGAACAGTACCTCATCTTTAGTCCAATACACTGTACTTCCTGGGAACAGAAGCGAGTGCTATTTTCATTGTGTATGGCAATGGGAGCGCAAAAGTGACTCTTCTTACCAGAAAACAACTCTTGCTGGTAGGACCAGAAACTGCATGGGATTCAACTCCATTTCTGACTGGGAAACAAACACTAGCTCGCCTTACAAAAACACACTCTGCTTTTGAGAAAAGAGCACTCTTCTAGTCTACTGTGTTTCCTATAGGGCCAGAACAGTGAGCTTGCTCAGAACAAAAGAACTGTGCTTCCTACACACACGGCCATATCTAGTTCAATTCTGCTAAGAACCTGACAAGAACAGTAGATCCTCTTCAGTACAATACACTGTACTTGCTGGGAACAGAAGCCAGTGCTATTTGTCCTGTGTATGGCAATGGCAGCACAATAGTGACTCTTCTTACCATAAAACAACTCTTGCTCGTAGGACCAGAAACTGCATGTGATTCAACTCCATTTAGGACTGGGAAACAAACGCTCGCTGGCCTTACAAGAAACACACTCTGCTTTAGAGAAAAGAGCACTCTTCTACTCTACTTGTTTCCTATAGGGCCAGAACAATGAGCTTGCTCAGAACAAAAGAACTGTGCTTCCTAAACACACGGCCATATCTAGTTCAACTCTGCTTAGGAAACTGACAAGAACAGTAGCTCTTCTTCAGTCCAATACACTGTACTTGCGGGGAACAGACGCGAGTGCTATTTGCACTGTGTATGGCAATTGGAGCACAATAGTGTCTCGTCTTACAGGAAGACAACTCTTGCTCGTAGGACAAAAAACTGCATGTGACTCAACTCCATTTAATACTGGGAAACAAACGCTAGCTCGCCTTCCAAGAAAAACACTCTGCTTTTGAGAATAGAGCACTCTTCTATTCTACTGTGTTTCCTATGTGTATCGAACAGTGAGCTTGCTCAGAACAAAAAAACTGTGCTTCCTACACACACGGCCATATCTAGTTCAAGTCTGCTTAGGAACCTGACAAGAACAGTAGCGCCTGTTCAGTCCAATACACTGTACTTGCTGGGAACAGACGCCAGTGCTATTTGTCCTGTATATGGCAATGGCAGCACAATAGTGACTCTTCTTACCAGAAAACAACTCTTGCTCGTAGGACCAGAAATTGCATGCGATTCAACTCCATTTAGGACTGGGAAACAAACGCTAGCTCGCCTTACAAGAAACACACTCTGCTTTTGAGAAAAGAGCACTCTTCTACATTACTGTGTTTCCTATGGGGTCCAAACAGTGAGCTTGCTCAGAACCAAAGAACTGTGCTTCCTACACACACGGGACATATCTCGTTCAACTCTGCTTAGCAAACTGACAAGAACAGTAGCTTCTCTTCAGTCTGATACACTGTACTTGCTGGGAACAGACGCGAGTGCTATTTGCACTGTGTATGACAATGGGAGTGCAATAGTGACTTTCCATACCAGAAAACAACTCTTGCTCGTAGGACCAGAACCTGCCTGTGATTGAACTCCATTTATGGCTGGGAAACAAACGCTAGCTCGCCTTACAAAAAACACACTCTGCTTTTGAGAAAGGAGCACTCTTCTACTCTACTGTATTTCCTACAGGACCAGAACAGTGAGCTTGCTCAGAACATAGAACTGTGCTTCCTACACACACGGGCCATAACTAGTTCAACTCTGCTTAGGAAACTGATGAGAACAGTAGCTCCTCTTCAGTCCAATACACTGTATTTGCTGGGAACACACGCCAGTGCTATTTATCTTGTGTATGGCAATGGCAGCGCAATATTGACTCTTCTTACCAGAAAACAACTCTTGCTCGTAGGACCAGAAACTGCATGGGATTCAACTCCATTTAGGACTGGGAAACAAAAGCTAGCTCTGCTTACAAAAAACAAACTCTGCTTTTGAGAAAAGAGCACTCTTCTACTCTACTGTGTTTCCTATGGGGTGCAAACAGTGAGCTTGCTCAGAATAAAAGAACTGTGCTTCCTACACACACCGACCATATCTAGTTCAACTCTGCTTAGGAAACTGACAAGAACAGTAGCTCCTCTTCAGTCCGATACACTGTACTTGCTGGGAACAGACGCCAGTGCTATTTGTCCTGTGTATGTCAATGGCAGCATAATAATGACTCTTCTTACCATAAAACAACTCTTGCTCGTAGGACCAGAAACTGCATGTGATTCAACTCTATTAAGGACTGGGAAACAAAGGCTAGCTGGCCTTACAAGAAACACACTCTGCTTTAGAGAAAAGAGCACTCTTCTACTCTACTGTGTTTCCTATGAGGTCCAAACAGTGAGCTTGCTCAGAACATAAGAACTGTGCTTCCTACACACAAGGACTATATGTAGTTCAACTCTGCTTAGGAAACTGACAAGAACAGTAGGTCCTCTTCAGTCCAATACACTGTACTTGCTGGGAACATACAAGAGTGCTATTTGCACTGTGTATGGCAATTGGAGCACAATAGTGACTCGTCTTACCAGAAAAAAACGCTTGCTCGTAGGACAAAAAACAGCATGTGACTCAACTCCATTTAGGACTGGGAAACAAACTCTAGCTCGCTTTACAAGAAACACACTCTGCTTTTGAGAAAAGAGCACTCTTCTACTCTACTGTGTTTCCTATAGGGCCAGAACAGTGAGCTTGCTCAGAAAAAAGAACTGTGCTTCCTACACACACGGGCCGTATCTAGTTCAACTCTTCTTAAGAAACTGAGAAGAACAGGAGCTCCTCTTCAGTCCAATACACTGTACTTGCTGTGAACAGACGGGAGGGCTATTTGCACTGTGAATGGCAATGGGATCGCAATAGTGACTTTCCTTACCAGAAAACAACTCTTGCTCGTAGGACCAGAAACTGCATGTGATTCAACTCCATTTAGGACTGGGAAACAAACGCTAGCTCGCCTTACAAGAAACACACTCTGCTTTTGAGAAAAGAGCACTCTTCTACTCTACTGTTTTTCCTATGGGGTCCAAACAGTGAGATTGCTCAGAACAAAAAAACTGTGCTTCCTACACACACGGCCATATCTAGTTCAAGTCTGCTTAGGAAACTGACAAGAACAGTAGCTCCTCTTCAGTCCGATACACTGTACTTGCTGGGAACAGACGCGAGTGCTATTTACACTGTGTATGGCAATGGGATTGCAATAGTGACTTTCCTTACCAGAAAACAAGTCTTGCTCATAGGACCAGAAACTGCATGTGATTGAACTCCATTTAGGACTGGGAAACAAACACTAGCTCGCCTTACTATAAACACACTCTGCTTTTGAGAAAAGAGCACTCTTCTACTCTACTGTGTTTCCTATGTGGTCCAAAGAGTGAGCTTTCTATGAACAAAAGAACTGTGCTTCCTACACACGGGCCATATCTAGTTCAACTCTGCTTAGGAAACTGACAAGAACAGTAGCTCCTCTTCAGTCCAATACACTGTACTTGCGTGGAACAGACACGAAGGCTATTTGCACTGTGTATGGCAATTGGAGCACAATAGTGACTCGTCTTACCAGAAAACAACTCTTGCTTGTAGGACAAAAAACTGCATGTCACTCAACTCCATTTAAGACTAGGAAACAAACGCTAGCTCGCCTTCCAAGAAACACACTCTGCTTTTGAGAAAAAAACACTCTTCTACTCTACTGTGTTTCCTATGTGTTCCGAACAGTGAGCTTGCTAAGAACAAAAAAACTGTGCCTCCTACACACACGGCCATATCTAGTTCAAGTCTGCTTAGGAAACTGACAAGAACAGTAGCACCTATTCAGTCCAATACACTGTACTTGCTGGGAACAGACGCGAGTGCTATTTGCACTGTGTATGGCAATGAGAGCGCAATAGTGACTTTCCTTATCAGAAAACAACTCTTGTTCGTAGGACCAGAAACTGCATGGGATTCAACTTCATTTAGCACAAGGAAACAAACGCTAGCTCGACTTACAAGAAACACACCCTGCTTTAGAGAAAAGATCACTCTTCTACTCTTCTGTGTTTCCTATGGGGTCCAAACAGTGAGCTTGCTTAGAACAAAAGAACTGTGCTTCCTACACACATGGACCATATCTAGTTCAATTCTGCTTAGGAAACTGACAAGAA
Organism: Peromyscus eremicus; assembly: GCF_949786415.1. Lineage (NCBI taxonomy): Eukaryota > Metazoa > Chordata > Mammalia > Rodentia > Cricetidae > Peromyscus > Peromyscus eremicus. The sequence goes on from NW_026734824.1 coordinate 42,478, forward strand.
CAGTAGCTCCTATACAGTCCCATACTCTGTACTTGCTGGGAACAGACGCGAGTGCTATTTGTACTGAGTATGGCATTTGGAGCACAATAGTGACTCATCTTACCAGAAAACAATTCTTGCTCGTAGGACCAGAAACTGCATGTGATTCAACCCCATTTAGGACTGGGAAACAAACGCTAGCTCGCCACAGAAGAAACACACTCTGCTTTTGAGAAAAGAGCCATCTTCTACTCTAAAGTGTTTCCTAAGGGGTCTGAACAGTGAACTTCCTCAGAACAAAAGAACTGTGCTTCCTACACACACGGGCCATATCTAGTTCAACTCTGCTTAGGAAACTGACAAGAACAGTAGCTCATCTTCAGTCCAATACACTGTACTTTCTGGGAACAGACGCGAGTGCTATTTGTACTATGTATGGCAATGGGAGTGCAATAGTGACTTTCCTTACCAGAAAACAACTCATGCTAGTAGGAACAAAACTGTATGTGATTCAACTCCATTTAGGACTTGGAAAAAATGCTAGCTCGCATTACAAGAAACACTCTCTGCTTTTGAGAAAAGAGCCCTCTTCTACTCTACTGTGTTTCCTATAAGGCCTGAACAGTGAGCTTGCTCAGAACAAAAGAACTGTGCTTCCTACACACACACACACACATATCTAGTTCAATTCTTCTTAGGAAACTGACAAGAACAGTAGCTCCTCTTCAGTCCAGTACACTGTACTTGCTGGGAACAGACGCGAGTGCTATTTGCACTGTGTATGGCAAAGGGAGCACAATAGTGACTTTCCTTACCAGAAAACAACTCTTGCTTGTAGGACCAAAAACTGCCTGTGATTCAACACCATTTGGGACTGGGAAACAAACGCTAGCTCGCCTTACAAGAAACACACTCTGCTTTTGAGAAAAGAGCACTCTTCTACTCTACTGTGTTTCCTATTGGGACCGAACAGTGAGCTTGCTCAGAACAAAAGAACTGTGCTTCCTACACACACGGGCCATATCTATTTCAACTCTGCTTAGGATACTGACAAGAACAGTAGCTCCTCTTTAGTCCAATACACGGTACTTCCTGGGAACAGAAGCGAGTGCTATTTTCACTGTGTATGGAATGGGAGCGCAAAAGTGACTCTTCTTACCAGAAAAAAACTCTTGCTGGTAGGACCAGAAACTGCATGGGATTCAACTCCATTTCTGACTGGGAAACAAACACTAGCTCGCCTTACAAGAAACACACTCTGCTTTTGAGAAAAGAGCACTCTTCTACATTACTGTGTTTCCTATGGGGTCCAAACAGTAAGCTTGCTCAGAACAAAAGAACTGTGCTTCCTACACACACGGGACATATCTCGTTCAATTTTGCTTAGGAAACTGACAAGAACAGTAGCTTCTCTTCAGACTGATACACTGTACTTGTGGGAACAGACGCGAGTGCTATTTGCACTGTGTATGACAATGGGAGTGCAATAGTGACTTTCCATACCAGAAAACAACTCTTGCTCGTAGGACCAGAACCTGCATGTGATTGAACTCCATTTATGGCTGGGAAACAAACGCTGGCTCGCCTTACAAGAAACACACTCTGCTTTTGAGAAAGGAGCACTCTTCTACTCTACTGTGTTTCCTACAGGGCCAGAACAGTGAGCTTGCTCAGAACAAAAGAACTGTGCTTCCTACACACACGGCCATATCTAGTTCAATTCTGCTTACGAACCTGACAAGAACAGTAGATCCTTTTCAGTTCAATACACTGTATTTGCTGGGAACAGACGCCAGTGCTATTTACGTTGTGTATGGCAATGACTGCGCAATATTGACTCTTCTTACCAGAAAACAACTCTTCCTCTTAGGACCAGAAACTGCATGGGATTCAACTCCATTTAGGACTGGGAAACAAACGCTAGATCTCCTTACAAAAAACACACTCTGCTTTTGAGAAAAGAGCACTCTTCTACTCTACTTTGTTTCCTTACGTGTCCAAACAGTGAGCTTGCTCTGAATAAAAGAACTGTGCTTCCTACACACACCGACCATATCTAGTTCAACTCTACTTAGGAAACTGACAAGAACAGTAGCTCCTCTTCAGTCCGATACACTGTACTTGCTGGGAACAGACGCCAGTGCTATTTGTCCTGTGTATGGCAAGGCAGCACAATATTGACTCTTCTTACCATAAAACAACTCTTGCTCGTAGGACCAGAAACTGCATGTGATTCAACTCTATTTAGGACTGGGAAACAAACGCTAGCTGGCCTTACAAGAAACATACTCTGCTTTAGAGAAAAGAGCACTCTTCTACTCTACTGTGTTTATTATAAGGCCTGAACAGTGAGATTCCTCAGAACAAAAAAACTGTGCTTCCTACACACACGGCCATATCTAGTTCAAGTCTGCTTAGGAAACTGACAAGAACAGTAGCTCCTCTTCAGTCCGATACACTGTAATTGCTGGAAGAGACGCGAGTGCTATTTGCACTGTGTATGGCAATTGGAGCACAATAGTGACTCGTCTTACCAGAAAACAACTATTGCTTGTAGGACAAAAAACTGCATGTGACTCAACTCCATTTAGGACTAGGAAACAAACGCTAGCTCGCCTTCCAAGAAACACATTCTGCTTTTGAGAAAAGAGCACTCTTCTACTCTACTGTGTTTCCTATGTGTTCCGAACAGTGAGCTTGCTCAGAACAAAAAAACTGTGCTTCCTACACACAGCCACATCTAGTTCAAGTCTGCTTAGGAACCTGACAAGAACAGTAGATCCTGTTCAGTCCAATACACTGTACTTGCTGGGAACAGACGCCAGTGCTATTTGTCCTGTTTATGGCAATGACAGCCCAATAGTGACTCTTCTTACCAGAAAACAACTCTTGCTCGTAGGACCAGAAACTGCATGGGATTCAACTTCATTTAGGACAAGGAAACAAACGCTAGCTCGACTTACAAGAAACACACTCTGCTTTAGAGAAAAGAGCACTCTTCTGCTCTTGTGTGTTTCCTATGGGGTCAAACAGTGAGCTTGCTTAGAACAAAAGAACTGTGCTTCCTAAACACATGGACCATATCTGGTTCAATTCTGCTTAGGAAACTGACAAGAACAGTAGCTCCTATACAGTCCCATACTCTGTACTTGCTGGGAACAGACGCGAGTGCTATTTGCACTGTGTATGGCATTTGGAGCGCAATAGTGACTCTTCTTACCAGAAAACAATTCTTGCTCATAGGACCAGAAACTGCATGTGACTCAACTCCATTTAGGACTGGGAAACAAACACTAGCTCGCGTTAGAAGAAACACACTCTGCTTTTGAGAAAAGAGCCATCTTCTACTCTAAAGTGTTTCCTAAGGGGTCCGAACAGTGAACTTGCTCAGAACAAAAGAACTGTGCTTCCTACACACAGGGGCCATATCTAGTTCAACTTTGCTTAGGAAACTGACAAGAACAGTAGCTCATCTTCAGTCCAATACACTGTAATTTCTGGGAACAGACGCGAGTGCTATTTGCACTATGTATGGCAATGGGAGCGCAATAGTGACTTTCCTTACCAGAAAACAACTCATGCTAGTAGGAACAAAACTGTATGTGATTCAACTCCATTTCTGTCTGGGAAACAAACACTAGCTCGCCTTACAAGAAACACACTCTGCTTTTGAGAAAAGAGCACTCTTCTAGTCTACTGTGTTTCCTATAGGGCCAGAACAGTGAGCTTGCTCAGAACAAAAGAACTGTGCTTCCTACACACACGGCCCTATCTAGTTCAATTCTGCTTAGAAACCTGACAAGAACAGTAGATACTCTTCAGTCCAATACACTGTACTTGCTGGGAACAGACGCCAGTGCTATTTGTCCTGTGTATGGCAATGGCAGCGCAATAGTGACTCTTCTTACCATAAAACAACTCTTGCTCGTAGGACCAGAAACTGCATGTGATTCAACTCCATTTAGGACTGGGAAACAAACGCTCGCTGGCCTTACAAGAAACACACTCTGCTTTTGAGAAAAGAGCAGTCTTCTAATCTACTGTGTTTCCTATAGGGCCAGAACAGTGAGCTTGCTCCGAACAAAAGAACTGTGCTTCCTACACAGGGGCCATATCTAGTTCAACTCTGCTTAGGAAACTGACACGAACAGGAGCTCCTCTTCAGTCCGATACACTGTACTAGCTGGGAACAGACGCGAGTGCTATTTGCACTGTGGATGGCAATGGGAGCACAATAGTGACTTTCCTTCCAGAAAACGACTCTTGCTCCTAGGACCAGTAACTGCATGTGACTCAACTCCTTTTAGGGCTGGGAAACAAATGCTAGCTCGCCTTACATGAAACACACTCTGCTTTTGAGAAAAGAGCACTCTTCTACTCTACTGTGTTTCCTATGTGGTCCGAAGAGTGAGCTTTCTAAGAACAAAAGAACTGTGCTTCCTACACACGGGCCATATCTAGTTCAACTCTGCTTAGTAAACTGACAAGAACTGTAGCTCCTCTTCAGTCCAATACACTGTACTTGCGGGGAAGAGACGCGAATGCAATTTGCTCTGTGTATGGCAATTGGAGCACATAGTGACTCGTCTTACCAGAAAACAACTCTTGCTCATAGGACAAAAAACTGCATGTGACTCAACTCCATTTAGGACTGGGAAACAAACGCTAGCTCGCCTTCCAAGAAACACACTCTGCTTTTGAGAAGAGAGCACTCTTCTAGTCTACTGTGTTTCCTATAGGGCCAGAACAGTGAGCTTGCTCAGAACAAAAGAACTGTGCTTCCTACACACACGGCCATGTCTAGTTCAATTCTGCTTAGGAACCTGACAAGAACAGTAGCTCCTCTTCAGTCCAATACACTCTAATTGCTGGGAACAGACGCGAGTGCTATTTGCACTGTGTATGGCAATGGGAGCGTAATTTTGACTCTTCTTACCAGAAAACAACTCTTGCTCGTAGGATCAGTAACTGCGTAGGATTCAACTCCATTTCTGACTGGGAAACAAACACTAGCCTGCCTTACAAGAAACACACTCTGCTTTTGAGAAAAGAGCCCTCTTCTACTCTAAAGTGTTTCCTTTGGGGACCGAACAGTGAGCTTGCTCAGAACAAAAGAACTGTGCTTCCTACACACGGGCCATATCTAGTTCAACTCTGCTTAGGAAACTGACACGAACAGGAGCTCCTCTTCAGTCCGATACACTGTACTAGCTGGGAACAGACGCGAGTGCTATTTGCACTGTGGATGGCAATGGGAGCACAATAGTGACTTTCCTTACCAGAAAACAACTCTTGCTCCTAGGACCAGTAACTGCATGTGATTCAACTCCATTTAGGACTGGGAAACAAATGCTAGCTCGCCTTACATGAAACACACTCTGCTTTTGAGAAAAGAGCACTCTTCTACTCTACTGTGTTTCCTATGTGGTCCAAAGAGTGAGCTTTCTAAGAACAAAAGAACTGTGCTTCCTACACACGGGCCATATCTAGTTCAACTCTGCTTAGGAAACTGACAAGAACAGTAGCTCCTCTTCAGTCCAATACACTGTACTTGCGGGGAACAGACGCGAATGCAATTTGCACTGTGTATGGCAATTGGAGCACATAGTGACTCGTCTTACCAGAAAACAACTCTTGCTCGTAGGACAAAAAACTGCATGTGACTCAACTCCATTTAGGACTGGGAAACAAACGCTAGGTCGCCTTACAAGAAACACACTCTGCTTTTGAGAAAAGAGCACTCTTCTAGTCTACTGTGTTTCCTATAGGGCCAGAACAGTGAGCTTGCTCAGATCAAAAGAACTGTGCTTCCTACACACACGGCCATATCTAGTTCAATTCTTCTTAGGAACCTGACAAGAACAGTAGCTCCTCTTCAGTCCAATACACTGTACTTGCTGGGAACAAACGCGAGTGCTATTTGCACTGTGTATGGCAATGGGAGCGTAATTTTGACTCTTCTTACCAGAAAACAACTCTTGCTCGTAGGATCAGAAACTGCGTAGGATTCAACTCCATTTCTGACTGGGAAACAAACACTAGCCTGCCTTACAAGAAACACACTCTGCTTTTGAGAAAGGAGCCCTCTTCTACTCTAAAATGTTTCCTTTGGGGTCCGAACAGTGAGCTTGCTCAGAACAAAAGAACTGTGCTTCCTACACACAGGGGCCATATCTAGTTCAACTCTGCTTAGCAAACTGACAAGAACAGTAGCTCCTCTTCAGTCCAATACACTGTAGTTGCTGGGAACAGACGCGAGTGCTATTTCCTCTCTGTATGACAATGGGAGTGCAATAGTGACTCTTCTTATCAGAAAACAACTCTTGCTCGTAGGACAAGAAACTGCATGTGATTCAACTCCATTTAGGACGGGGAAACAAACGCTCGCTGGACTTACAAGAAACACACTCTGCTTTTGAGAAAAGAGCACTCTTCTAATCTACTGTGTTTCCTATAGGGCCAGAACAGTGAGCTTGCTCCGAACAAAAGAACTGTGCTTCCTACACACGGGCCATATCTAGTTCAACTCTACTTAGGAAACTGACAACAACAGTAGCTCCTCTTCAGTCTGATACACTGTACTTGCTGGGAACAAACGCGACTGCTGTTTGCACTGTGTATGGCAATGGGAGAGCAATAGTGACTTTCCTTACCATAAAACAACTCTTGCTCGTAGGACCAGAAACTGCATGTGATTCAACTCCATTTAGGACTGGAAAACAAACGCTAGCTCGCCTTACAAGAAACACACTCTGCTTTTGAGAAAAGAGCACTCTTCTACTCTACTGTGTTTCCTATGGGGTCCAAACAGTGAGCTTGCTTAGAACAAAAGAACTGTGCTTCCTACACACATGGACCATATCTAGTTCAACTCTGCTTAGGAAACTGACAAGAACAGTAGCTCCTATACAGTCCAAGACACTGTACATGGTGGGAACAGACGCGAATGCTATTTGCACTGTGTATGGCATTTGGAGCGCAGTAGTGACTCTCCTTACCAGAAAATAACTGTTGCTCGTAGGACCAAAAACTGCATGTGACTCAACTCCATTTAGGACTGGGAAACAAACGCGAGCTCGCCTTCCAATAAACACACTCTGCTTTAGATAAAAGAGCACTCTTCTACTCTACTTGTTTCCTATAGGGCCATAACAGTGAGCTTGCTCAGAACAAAAGAACTGTGCTTCCTACACACACGGGCCATATCTAGTTCAACTCTGCTTAGGAAACTGACAAGAACAGTAGCTCCTCTTCAGTCCCATACACTGCACTTGCTGGAAACAGACGCATGTGCTATTTGCACTGTGTAAGGCAATGGGAGCGCAATAGTGACTTTCCTTACCAGAAAACAACTCTTGCTCATAGGACCAGAAACTGCATGTGATTCAACTCCATTTAGGACTGGGAAACAAACGCTAGCTTGTCTTACAAGAAACAAACTTTGCTTTTGAGAAAAGAGCACTCTTCTACTCTACTGTGCTTCCTATGGGGTCTGAACAGTGAGCTTGCTCAGAACAAAAGAACTGTGCTTCCTACACACACGGCCATATCTAGTTCAACTCTGCTTAGGAAACTGACAAGAACAGTAGATCCTCTTCAGTCCAATACACTGTACTTGCTGGGAAGAGACGCCAGTGCTATTTGTCCTGTGTATGGCAATGGCAGCACAAGAGTGACTATTCTTACCATAAAACAACTCTTGCTCGTAGGACCAGAAACTGCATGTGACTCAACTCCATTTAGGACTAGGAAACAAACGCTAGCTCGCCTTCCAAGAAACACATTCTGCTTTTGAGAAAAGAGCACTCTTCTACTCTACTGTGTTTCCTATGTGTTCCGAACAGTGAGCTTGCTCAGAACAAAAAAACTGTGCTTCCTACACACAGCCACATCTAGTTCAAGTCTGCTTAGGAACCTGACAAGAACAGTAGATCCTGTTCAGTCCAATACACTGTACTTGCTGGGAACAGACGCCAGTGCTATTTGTCCTGTTTATGGCAATGACAGCCCAATAGTGACTCTTCTTACCAGAAAACAACTCTTGCTCGTAGGACCAGAAACTGCATGGGATTCAACTTCATTTAGGACAAGGAAACAAACGCTAGCTCGACTTACAAGAAACACACTCTGCTTTAGAGAAAAGAGCACTCTTCTGCTCTTGTGTGTTTCCTATGGGGTCAAACAGTGAGCTTGCTTAGAACAAAAGAACTGTGCTTCCTAAACACATGGACCATATCTAGTTCAATTCTGCTTAGGAAACTGACAAGAACAGTAGCTCCTATACAGTCCCATACTCTGTACTTGCTGGGAACAGACGCGAGTGCTATTTGCACTGTGTATGGCATTTGGAGCGCAATAGTGACTCTTCTTACCAGAAAACAATTCTTGCTCATAGGACCAGAAACTGCATGTGACTCAACTCCATTTAGGACTGGGAAACAAACACTAGCTCGCGTTAGAAGAAACACACTCTGCTTTTGAGAAAAGAGCCATCTTCTACTCTAAAGTGTTTCCTAAGGGGTCCGAACAGTGAACTTGCTCAGAACAAAAGAACTGTGCTTCCTACACACAGGGGCCATATCTAGTTCAACTTTGCTTAGGAAACTGACAAGAACAGTAGCTCATCTTCAGTCCAATACACTGTACTTTCTGGGAACAGACGCAAGTGCTATTTGCACTATGTATGGCAATGGGAGCGCAATAGTGACTTTCCTTACCAGAAAACAACTCATGCTAGTAGGAACAAAACTGTATGTGATTCAACTCCATTTCTGTCTGGGAAACAAACACTAGCTCGCCTTACAAGAAACACACTCTGCTTTTGAGAAAAGAGCACTCTTCTAGTCTACTGTGTTTCCTATAGGGCCAGAACAGTGAGCTTGCTCAGAACAAAAGAACTGTGCTTCCTACACACACGGCCCTATCTAGTTCAATTCTGCTTAGAAACCTGACAAGAACAGTAGATACTCTTCAGTCCAATACACTGTACTTGCTGGGAACAGAAGCCAGTGCTATTTGTCCTGTGTATGGCAATGGCAGCGCAATAGTGACTCTTCTTACCATAAAACAACTCTTGCTCGTAGGACCAGAAACTGCATGTGATTCAACTCCATTTAGGACTGGGAAACAAACGCTCGCTGGCCTTACAAGAAACACACTCTGCTTTTGTGAAAAGAGCAGTCTTCTAATCTACTGTGTTTCCTATAGGGCCAGAAAAGTGAGCTTGCTCCGAACAAAAGAACTGTGCTTCCTACACAGGGGCCATATCTAGTTCAACTCTGCTTAGGAAACTGACACGAACAGGAGCTCCTCTTCAGTCTGATACACTGTACTAGCTGGGAACAAACGCGAGTGCTATTTGCACTGTGGATGGCAATGGGAGCACAATAGTGACTTTCCTTCCAGAAAACGACTCTTGCTCCTAGGACCAGTAACTGCATGTGACTCAACTCCTTTTAGGGCTGGGAAACAAATGCTAGCTCGCCTTACATGAAACACACTCTGCTTTTGAGAAAAGAGCACTCTTCTACTCTACTGTGTTTCCTATGTGGTCCGAAGAGTGAGCTTTCTAAGAACAAAAGAACTGTGCTTCCTACACACGGGCCATATCTAGTTCAACTCTGCTTAGTAAACTGACAAGAACTGTAGCTCCTCTTCAGTCCAATACACTGTACTTGCGGGGAAGAGACGCGAATGCAATTTGCTCTGTGTATGGCAATTGGAGCACATAGTGACTCGTCTTACCAGAAAACAACTCTTGCTCATAGGACAAAAAACTGCATGTGACTATACTCCATTTAGGACTGGGAAACAAACGCTAGCTCGCCTTCCAAGAAACACACTCTGCTTTTGAGAAGAGAGCACTCTTCTAGTCTACTGTGTTTCCTATAGGGCCAGAACAGTGAGCTTGCTCAGAACAAAAGAACTGTGCTTCCTACACACACGGCCATGTCTAGTTCAATTCTGCTTAGGAACCTGACAAGAACAGTAGCTCCTCTTCAGTCCAATACACTCTAATTGCTGGGAACAGACGCGAGTGCTATTTGCACTGTGTATGGCAATGGGAGCGTAATTTTGACTCTTCTTACCAGAAAACAACTCTTGCTCGTAGGATCAGTAACTGCGTAGGATTCAACTCCATTTCTGACTGGGAAACAAACACTAGCCTGCCTTACAAGAAACACACTCTGCTTTTGAGAAAAGAGCCCTCTTCTACTCTAAAGTGTTTCCTTTGGGGACCGAACAGTGAGCTTGCTCAGAACAAAAGAACTGTGCTTCCTACACACGGGCCATATCTAGTTCAACTCTGCTTAGGAAACTGACACGAACAGGAGCTCCTCTTCAGTCCGATACACTGTACTAGCTGGGAACAGACGCGAGTGCTATTTGCACTGTGGATGGCAATGGGAGCACAATAGTGACTTTCCTTACCAGAAAACAACTCTTGCTCCTAGGACCAGTAACTGCATGTGATTCAACTCCATTTAGGACTGGGAAACAAATGCTAGCTCGCCTTACATGAAACACACTCTGCTTTTGAGAAAAGAGCACTCTTCTACTCTACTGTGTTTCCTATGTGGTCCAAAGAGTGAGCTTTCTAAGAACAAAAGAACTGTGCTTCCTACACACGGGCCATATCTAGTTCAACTCTGCTTAGGAAACTGACAAGAACAGTAGCTCCTCTTCAGTCCAATACACTGTACTTGCGGGGAACAGACGCGAATGCAATTTGCACTGTGTATGGCAATTGGAGCACATAGTGACTCGTCTTACCAGAAAACAACTCTTGCTCGTAGGACAAAAAACTGCATGTGACTCAACTCCATTTAGGACTGGGAAACAAACGCTAGGTCGCCTTACAAGAAACACACTCTGCTTTTGAGAAAAGAGCACTCTTCTAGTCTACTGTGTTTCCTATAGGGCCAGAACAGTGAGCTTGCTCAGATCAAAAGAACTGTGCTTCCTACACACACGGCCATATCTAGTTCAATTCTTCTTAGGAACCTGACAAGAACAGTAGCTCCTCTTCAGTCCAATACACTGTACTTGCTGGGAACAAACGCGAGTGCTATTTGCACTGTGTATGGCAATGGGAGCGTAATTTTGACTCTTCTTACCAGAAAACAACTCTTGCTCGTAGGATCAGAAACTGCGTAGGATTCAACTCCATTTCTGACTGGGAAACAAACACTAGCCTGCCTTACAAGAAACACACTCTGCTTTTGAGAAAGGAGCCCTCTTCTACTCTAAAATGTTTCCTTTGGGGTCCGAACAGTGAGCTTGCTCAGAACAAAAGAACTGTGCTTCCTACACACAGGGGCCATATCTAGTTCAACTCTGCTTAGCAAACTGACAAGAACAGTAGCTCCTCTTCAGTCCAATACACTGTAGTTGCTGGGAACAGACGCGAGTGCTATTTCCTCTCTGTATGACAATGGGAGTGCAATAGTGACTCTTCTTATCAGAAAACAACTCTTGCTCGTAGGACCAGAAACTGCATGTGATTCAACTCCATTTAGGACGGGGAAACAAACGCTCGCTGGACTTACAAGAAACACACTCTGCTTTTGAGAAAAGAGCACTCTTCTAATCTACTGTGTTTCCTATAGGGCCAGAACAGTGAGCTTGCTCCGAACAAAAGAACTGTGCTTCCTACACACGGCCATATCTAGTTCAACTCTGCTTAGGAAACTGACAAGAACAGTAGATCCTCTTCAGTCCAATACACTGTACTTGCTGGGAAGAGACGCCAGTGCTATTTGTCCTGTGTATGGCAATGGCAGCACAAGAGTGACTATTCTTACCATAAAACAACTCTTGCTCGTAGGACCAGAAACTGCATGTGATTCCACTCCATTTAGGAATGGGAAACAAACGCTAGCTCACCTTACATGAAACACACTCTGCTTTTGAGAAAAGAGCACTCTTCTACTCTACTGGGTTGCCTATGGGGTCCGAACAGTGAGCTTGCTCAGAACAAAAGAACTGTGCTTCCTACACACGGGCCATATCTAGTTCAACTCTGCTTAGGAAACTGACAAGAACAGTAGCTCTTCTTCAGTCCAATACACTGTCCTTGCGGGGAACAGACGCCAGTGCTATTTGCACTGTGTATGGCAATTGGAGCACAATAGTGACTCTCCTTACCAGAAAACAACTCTTGCTCGTAGGACCAAAAACTGCATGTGACTCAACTCCATTTAGGACTGGGAAACAAACGCGAGCTCGCCTTACAAGAAACACACTCTGCTTTTGAGAAAAGAGCACTCTTCTACATTACTGTGTTTCCTATGGGGTCCAAACAGTGAGCTTGCTCAGAACAAAAGAACTGTGCTTCCTACACACACGGGACATATCTCGTTCAACTCTGCTTAGGAAACTGACAAGAACAGTAGCTTCTCTTCAGTCCAATACACTGTACTTAATGGGAACAGACGCGAGTGCTATTTGCACTGTGTATGACAATGGGAGCGCAATAGTGACTTTCCATACCAGAAAACAACTCTTGCTCGTAGGACCAGAACCTGCATGTGATTGAACTCCATTTATGGCTGGGAAACAAACGCTAGCTCGCCTTACAAGAAACAAACTCTGCTTTTGAGAATGGAGCACTCTTCTACTCTACTGTGTTTCCTACAGGGCCAGAACAGGAAGCTTGCTCAGAACAAAAGAACTGTGCTTCCTACACACACGGCCATATCTAGTTCAATTCTGCTTACGTACCTGACAAGAACAGTAGATCCTCTTCAGTCCAATACACTGTATTTGTTGGGAACAGACGCCAGTGCCATTTATCTTGTGTATGGCAATGACAGCGCAATATTGACTCTTCTTACCAGAAAACAATTATTGCTCGTAGGACCAGAAACTGCATGGGATTCAACTCCATTTAGGACTGGGAAACAAACGCTAGCTCGCCTTACAAAAAACAGACTCTGCTTTTGAGAAAAGAGCACTCTTCTACTCTACTGTGTTTCCTATGGGGTCCAAACAGTGAGCTTGCTCAGAATAAAAGAACTGTGCTTCCTACACACACCGACCACATCTAGTTCAACTCTACTTAGGAAACTGACAAGAACAGCAGCTCCTCTTCAGTCCAAAACACTGTACTTGCTGGGAACAGACGCGAGTGCTATTTGCACTGTGTATGGCAATGGGAGTGCAATAGTGACTTTTCTTACCAGAAAACAAGTCTTACTCATAGGACCAGAAACTGCATGGGATTCAACTCCATTTAGGACTGAAAAACAAATGCTAGCTCGCCTTACAAGAAACACACTCTGCTTTTGAGAAAAGGGCACTCTTCTACTCTACAGTATTTCCTATAGGGCCAAAACAGTGAGCATGCTCAGAAAAAAAGAACTGTGCTTCCTACACACACGGCCATATCTAGTTCAATTCTGCTTAGGAAACTGACAAGAACAGTAGATCCTCTTCAGTCCAATACACTGTACATGCTGGGAACAGAAGCCAGTGCTATTTGTAATGTGTATGACAATGGGAGCGCAATAGTGACTCTTCTAACCAGAAAACAACTCTTGATCGTAGGACCAGAACCTGCATGTGATTCAACTCCATTTAGGACTGAAAAACAAACGCTAGCTCGCCTTACAAGAAACACACACTGCTTTTGAGAAAAGGGCTCTCTTCTACTCTACTGTGTTTCCTATAGGGTCAGAACAGTGAGCTTGCTCAGAACAAAAGATCTGTGCTTCCTACACACACGGTCATATCTAGTTCAATTCTGCTTATAAAACTGACAAGAACAGTAGATCCTCTTCAGTCCCATACACTGTACTTGCTGGGAACAGACGCCAGTGCTATTTGTAATGTGTATGACAATGGGAGCACAATAGTGACTCTTCTTACCAGAAAACATCTCTTGCTCCTAGGACCAGAAACTGCATGTGATTCAACTCCTTTTAGGACTGGGAAACAAACACTAGCTCGCCTTACAAGAAACACACTCTGCTTTTGAGAAAAGAGCACTCTTCTACTCTTCTGTGTTTCCTTTGGTGTCCAAACAGTGAGCTTGCTCAGAACCAAAGAACTGTGCTTCCTACACAAACGGGCCATATCACTTCAACTCTGCTTAGGAAACTGACAAGAACAGTAGCTCCTCTTCAGTCCAATACACAGTACGTGATGGGAACAGACGCGAGTGCTATTTGCACTGTGTATGGCAATGGGAGTGCAATAGTGACTCTTCTTTCCAGAAAACAACTCTGGCTCGTAGGACCAAAAACTGCATGTGATTCAACTCCATTTAGGACTGGGAAACATACGCTAGCTCGCCTTACAAGAAACACACTCTGCCTTTGAGAAAAGTGTACTCTTCTACTCTACTGTGTTTCTAATGGGGTCAGAACAGTGAGGTTGCTCAGAACAAAAGAACTGTGCTTCCTACACACATGGGCCATATCTAGATCAATTCTCCTTAGGAAACTGACAAGGACAGTAGATTCTCTTCAGTCCAATACACTGTACATGCTGGGAACAGACGCAAGTGCTATTTGCCCTGTGTATGACAATGGGAGCGCAATAGTGACTCTTCTTACCAGAAAACAACTCTTGCTCGTAGGAACAAAAACTGCATGTGATTCAACTCCATTTAGGACTGGGAAACAAATGCTAGCTCGCCTTACAAGAAACACACATTGCTTTTGAGAAAAGTGCACTCTTCTACTCTACTGTGTTTCCTATAGCGCCAGAACAGTGAGCTTGCTCAGAACAAAAGAACTGTGCTTCCTACACACACGGGCCATATCTAGTTCAACTCTGTTTAGTAAACTGACAAGAACAGTAGATCCTCTTCAGTCCAATACACTGTACATTCTGGGAACAGACGCCAGTGGTATTTGCACTGTGTACGGCAATGGGAGCACAAGAGTGACACTTTTTACCAGAAAACAACTCTTGCTCATAGGACCAGAAACTGCATGTGATTCAACTCCATTTATGACTGGGAAACAAACACCAGCTCGCCTTAGAAGAAACACACTCTGCTTTTGAGAAAAGAGCACTCTTTTACTCTACTGTGTTTTTTTTTGGGCCAGAACAGTGAAAATACTCAGAACAAAAGAACTGTGCTTCCTGCACACACGGGCCATATCTAGTTCAACTCTGCTTAGGAAACTGACTAGAACAGTAGCTCTTCTTCAGTCCAAAACACTGTACTTGCTGGGAACATACGCAAGTGCTATTTGCACTGTGTAAAGCAATGGGAGTGCAATAGTGACTCTTCTTACCAGAAAACAATTCTGTCTCTTAGGACCAGAAACTGCATGTGATTCAACTAGACTTAGGACTGGGAAACAAACGTTATCTTGCCTTACATGAAACAAGCTCTACTTTTGAGAAAAGGGCACACTTCTACTCTACTGTGTTTCCTATGAGGTCCGAACAGTGAGCTTGCTCAGAACAAAAGAACTGTGCTTCCAACACACACGGGCCATATCTAGTTCAACTCTGCTTAGGAAACTGACAAGAACAGTAGCTCCTCTTCAGTCCAATACACTGTACTTGATTGGAACAGACGCAAGTGCTATTTGTACTGTGTATGGCAATGGGAGCGCAATTGTGACTCTTCTTACCAAAAAACAGCTCTACTCGTAGGACCAGAAACTGCATGTGATTCAACTTCATTTAGGACTGGGAAACAAACGCTAGCTCACCTTACAAGAAACACACTCTGCTTCTGAGAAAAGAGCTCTCTTCTACTCTACTGTGTTTTCTATAGAGCCAAAACAGTGAGCTTGCTCAGAACAAAAGAACTGTGCTTCCTACACACGGCCATATCTAGATCAATTCTGCTTAGGAAACTGACAATAACAGTAGATCCTACTCAGTCCAATACACTGTAAATGCTGGGAACAGACGCCAGTGCTATTTGTAGTATGTATGACAGTTGGAGCGCAATAGTGACTCTTCTTACCAGAAGACAACTCTTGCTCGTAGGACCAGAAACTGCATGTGATTCAACTCCATTTAGGACTGGGAAACAAACGCTAGCTCGCCTTACAATAAACTCACTCTGCTTTTGAGAAAAGAGCACGCTTCTACTCTACTGTGTTTCCTATAGGGCCAGAACAGTGAGCTTGCTCAGAACAAAAGAACTGTGCTTCCTACACACACGGGCCATATCTAGTTCAACTCTGCTTAGGAATCTGACAAGGACAGTAGATCCTCTTCAGTCCAATACATTGTACATGCTGGGAAAAGACGCCAGTCCTATTTGCGCTGTGTAGGGGAATGGGAGTGCAATAGTGTCTTTTCTTACCAGAAAACAACTCTTGCTCGTAGGACCAGAAACTGCATGTGATTCAACTCCATTTAGGACTGAAAAACAAATGCTAGCTCGCCTTACAGCAAACACACTCTGCTTTTGAGAAAAGGGCACTCTTCTACTCTACAGTATTTCCTATAGGGCCAAAACAGTGAGCATGCTCAGAAAAAAAGAACTGTGCTTCCTACACACACGGCCATATCTAGTTCAATTCTGCTTAGGAAACTGACAAGAACAGTAGATCCTCTTCAGTCCAATACACTGTACATGCTGGGAACAGACGCCAGTGCTATTTGTAATGTGTATTACAATGGGAGCGCAATAGTGACTCTTCTTACCAGAAAACAACTCTTGCTCGTAGGACCAGAAACTGCATGTGATTCAACTCCATTTCAGTCTGGGAAACAAACACTAGCGAGCCTTACAAGAAACACACTCTGCTTTTGAGAAAAGAGCACTCTTCTACTCTACTGTGTTTCCTATGGGGTCTGAACAGTGAGCTTGCTCAGAACAAAAGAACTGTGCTTCCTACACACAGGGGCCATATCTAGTTCAACTCTGCTTAGGAAACTGACAAGAACAGTAGATCCTCTTCAGTCCCATACACTGTACTTGCTGGGAACAGACGCCAGTGCTATTTGTAATGTGTATGACAATGGGAGCGCAATAGTGACTCTTATTACCAGAAAACATCACTTGCTCCTAGGACCGGAAACTGCATGTGATTCAACTCCTTTTAGGACTGGGAAACAAACACTAGCTCGCCTTACAAGAAACACACTCTGCTTTTGAGAAAAGAGCACTCTTTTACTATACTGTGTTTTCTATAGAGCCAAAACAGTGAGCTTGCTCAGAACAAAAGAACTGTGCTTCCTAAACACACGGCCATATCTAGTTCAATTCTGCTTAGGAAACTGACAATAACAGTAGATCCTCCTCAGTCCAATACACTGTACATGCTGTGAACAGACGCCAGTGCTATTTGTAATGTGTATGACAATGGGAGC
Organism: Peromyscus eremicus; assembly: GCF_949786415.1. NCBI lineage: Eukaryota > Metazoa > Chordata > Mammalia > Rodentia > Cricetidae > Peromyscus > Peromyscus eremicus. The sequence continues at coordinate 59,749 of NW_026734824.1, forward strand.
GCAATAGTGACTCTTCTTACCAGAAGACAACTCTTGCTCGCAGGACCAGAAACTGCATGTGATTCAACTCCATTTAGGACTGGGAAACAAACACTAGCTCGCCTTTCAAGAGACACACTCTGCTTTTGAGAAAAGAGCACTCTTCTACTCTACTGTGTTTTCTATAGAGCCAAAACAGTGAGCTTGCTCAGAACAAAAGAACTGTGCTTCCTACACACATGGACCATATCTAGTTCAATTCTGCTTAGGAAACTGACAATAACAGTAGATCCTACTCAGTCCAAAACACTGTAGTTGCTGGGAACAGACAGGAGTGCTAATTGCCCTGTGTATGACAATGGGAGTGCAATAGTGACTCTTCTTACCAGAAAACAACTCTTGCTCTTAGGACCAGAAACTGCATGTGATTCAACTTCATTTAGGACTGGGAAACAAACTCTAGCTCGCCTTACAAGTAACACACTCTGCTTTTGAGAAAAGAGCACTGTTCTACTCTAAAGTTTTTCCTATGGGGTCCGAACAGTGAGCTTGTTCAGAACAAAAGAAGTGTGCTTCCTACACACAGGGGCCATATCTAGTTCAACTCTGCTTAGGAAACTGACAAGAACACTAGCTCATCTTCAGTCAAATACACTGTACTTGCTGCGAACAGATGCGAGTGCTATTTGCACTGTGTATGGCAATGGGAGCGCAATAGTGACTCTTCTTACCAGAAAACAACTATTGCTCGTAGAACCAGAAACTGCATGTGATGCAACTCCATTTAGAACTGGGAAACAAACGCTAGCTCGCCTTACAATAAACTCACTCTGCTTTTGAGAAAAGAGCACTCTTCTACTCTACTGTGTTTCCTATAGGGCCAGAACAGTGAGCTTGCTCAGAACAAAAGAACTGTGATTCCTACACACACGGGCCATATCTAGTTCAACTCTGCTTAGGAATCTGACAAGGACAGTAGATCCTCTTCAGTCCAATACATTGTACATGCTGGGAAAAGACGCCCGTCCTATTTGCGCTGTGTAGGGGAATGGGAGCGCAATATTGTCTTTTCTTACCAGAAAACAACATTTGCTCGAAGGACCAGAAACTGCATGGGATTCAACTCCATTTCAGACTGGGAAACAAACACTAGCTCGCCTTATAAGAAACACACTCTGCTTTTGAAAAAAGAGCACTCTTCTACTCTACTGTTTTTCCTATGGGGTCCAAACAGTGAGCTTATTCAGAACAAAAGTACTGTGCTTCCTACACACATGGTCATATCTAGTTCAATTCTGCTTTGGAAACTGACAAGAATAGTAGATCCTCTTCAGTCCAATACACTGTAGTTGCTGGGAACAGACGGGAGTGCTAATTGCCCTGTGTATGACAATGGGAGTGCAATAATGACTCTTGTTACCAGAAAACAACTCTTGCTCGTAGGACCAGAAACTGCATGTGATTCAACTCCATTTAGGACTGGGAAACAAACTCTAGCTCGCCTTACAAGAAAAACACTCTGCTTTTGAGAAAAGAGCACTCTTCTACTCAAAAGTGTTTCCTATGGGGTCCGAACAGTGAGCTTGCTCAGAACAAAAGAAGTGTGCTTCCTACACACAGGGGCCATATCTAGTTCAACTCTGCTTAGGAAACTGACAAGAACACTAGCTCATCTTCAGTCAAATACACTGTACTTGCTGCGAACAGATGCGAGTGCTATTTGCACTGTGTATGGCAATGGGAGCGCAATAGTGACTCTTCTTACCAGAAAACAACTATTGCTCGTAGAACCAAAAACTACATGTGATTCAACTCCATTTAGGACTGGGAAACAAACGCTAGCTCGGCTTACAAGAAACACACTCTGCTGTTGAGAAAAGAGAACTCTTCAACTCTACTGTGTTTCCTATAGGGCCAAAACAGTGAGCTTGCTCAGAACAAAAGAACTGTGCTTCCTACACACACGGTCATATCTAGTTCAATGCTACTTAGGAAACTGACAAGAATAGTAGATCCTCTTCAGTCCAATACACTGTAGTTGCTGGGAACAGACACGAGTGCTATTTGCCCAGTGTATGACAATGGGAGCGCAATAGTGACTCTTCTTACCAGAAAACAACTCTTGCTCGTAGGACCAGAAACTGCATGTGATTCAACTCCATTTAGGACTGGGAAACAAACGCTAGCTCGCCTTACTACAAACACACTCTGCTTTTGAGAAAAGAGCCCTCTTCTAATCTAAAGTGTTTCCTATGCGGTCCGAACAGTGAGCTTGCTCAGAACAAAAGAACTGTGCTTCCTACACACACGAGCCATATCTAGTTTAACTCTGCTTAGAAAACTGACAAGAACAGTAGCTCCTCTTCAGTCCAATACACTGTACTTCCTGGGAACAGACGCGAGTGCTATTTGCACTGTGTATGGCAAAGGGAGCGTAATAGTGACTCTTCTTACCAGAAAACAACTCTTGCTCGTAGGACTAGAAACTGCATGGGATTCAACTCCATTTAGGACTGGGAAACAAACACTAGCTCGCCATACAAGAAACACACGCTGCTTTTGAGAAAAGAGCAATCTTCTACTCTACTGTGTTTCCTTTGGGATCCGAACAGTGAGCTTGCTCAGAACAAAAGAACTGTGCTGCCTACACACACGGGCCATATCTAGTTCAACTCTGCTTAGGAAACTGACAACAACAGTAGCTCATCTTCAGTCCAATACACTGTACTTGCTGGGAACAGACGCCAGTGCTATTTGCACTGTGTAGGGGAATGGGAGCACAATAGTGAATTTCCTTACCAGAAAACAACTCTTGCTCATCGGACCAAAAACTGCACGTGATTCAACTCCATTTAGGACTGGGAAACAAACACTAGCTCGCCTTAGAAGAAACACACTCTGCATTTGAGAAAAGAGCACTCTTCTACTCTACTGTGATTCCTATAGAGCCAAAACAGTGAGCTTGCTCAGAACAAAAGAACTGTGCTTCCTACACACACGGCCATATCTGGTTCAATTCTGCTTAGGAAACTGAGAAGAACAGTAGATCCTCTTCAGTCCAATATACTGGACATGCTGGGAATAGACGCCATTGCTATTTGCCTTGTGTATGACAATGGGAGCGCAATAGTGACTCTTCTTACCAGAAAACAACTCTTGCTAGTAGGACCAGAAACTGCATGTGATTCAACTCCATTTAGGACTGGGAAACAAACGCTAGCTCAACTTACAAGAAACACACTCTGCTTTTGAGAAAAGAGCACTCTTCTACTCTTCTGTGTTTCCTTTGGGGTGCAAACAGTGTGCTTGCTCAGAACAAAAGAACTGTGCTTTCTACACACACGGGCCATATATAGTTCAACTCTGCTTAGAAAACTGACAAAAACAGTAGCTCCTCTTCTGTCCAATACACTGTACTTGCTGGGAACAGAAGCGAGAGCTATTTGCACTGTATATGGCAATGGGAGCCCAAAAGTGACTCTTCTTACCAGAAAACAACTCTTGCTCGTAGGACCAAAAACTGCATGGGATTCAACTCCATTTCAGACTGGGAAACAAACACTAGCTCTCCTTACAAGAAACACACTCTGCTTTTGAGAAAAGAGCACTCTTCTACTATACTGTGTTTCCTACAGGGCCAGAACAGTGAGCTTGCTCAGAACAAATGAACTTTGCTTCCTACACACACGGGCTATATCTAATTCAACTCTGCTGAGGAGACTGACAAGAACAGTAGCTCCTCTTCAGTCAAATACACTGTACATGCTGGGAATAGACGCCAGTGCTATTTGCACTGTGTATGGCAATGGGAGCACAATAGTGACTCTTCTTACCAGAAAACAACTCTTGCTTGTACGACCAAAAACTGCATGTGATTCAACTACATTTAGGACTGGGAAACAAACGCTAGCTCGCCTTACAAGAAACACACTCTGCTTTTGAGAAAAGAGCACTCTTCTACTCTACTGTGTTTCCTATGCGGTCCGAAAAGTAAGCTTGCTCAGAACAAAATAACTGTGCTTCCTACACACACAAGCCATATTTAGTTCAACTCTGCTTAGGAAACTGACAAGAACAGTAGCTCCTCTTCAGTCCAATACACTGTACCTCCTGGGAACAGACCCGAGTGCTATTTGCACTGTTTATGTCAATGGGAGCACAATAGTGACTCTTCTTACCAAAAAACAACTCTTGCTCATAGGACCAGAAACTGTATGGGATTCAACTCCATTTCTGTCTGGGAAACAAATGCTAGCTCGCCTTACAAGAAATACACACTGCTTTTGAGAAAAGAGCACTCTTCTACTCTACTGTGTTTTCTGTAGAGTCAAAAGAATGAGCTTGCTCAGAACAAAAGAACTTTGCTTCCTACACACACGGCCATATCTAGTTCAAATCTACTTAGAAAACTGACAATAATAGTAGATCCTCCTCAGTGCAATACACTGTACATGCTGGGAACAGACGCCAGTGCTATTTGTAATGTGTATGACAATGGGAGCACAATAGTGACTCTTCTTACCAGAAGACAACTTTTGCTCGTAGGACCAGAAACTGCATGGGATTCAACTCCATTTAGGACTGCGAAACAAATGCTAGCTCGCCTTACAACAAACACCCTCTGCTTTTGAGAAAAGAGCCCTCTTCTACTCTAAAGTGTTTCCAATGGGGTACCAACAGTGAGCTTGCTCAGAACAAAGGAACTGTGCTTCCTACACACACGAGCCATATCTAGTTCAACTCTCCTTAGGAAACTGACAGAAACAGTAGCTCCTCTTCAGTCCAATACACGGTACTTGCTGGGAAGAGACGCCAGTGCTATTTGCCCTGTGTATGACAATGGGAGCGCAATAGTGACTCTTCTTACCAGAAAACAACTCTTGCTCGTAGGACCAAAAACTGCATGTGATTCAACTCCATTTAGGACTGGGAAACAAAGGCTGGCTCGCCTTACAAGAAACACACTCTGCTTTTGAGAAAAGAGCACTCTCTACTCTACTGTGTTTCCTATAGGGCCAAAACAATGAGCTTGCTCAGAACAAAAGAACTGTGCTTCCTACACACACGGGCTATATCTAGTTCTACTCTGCTTAGGAAACTGACAAGAACAGTAGCTCCTCTTCAGTCCAATACACTGTACATGCTGGGAACAGACGCCAGTGCTATTTGCCCTATGTATGGCAATGGAAGCGCAATAGTGACTCTTCTTACCAGAAAACAACTCTTGCTCGTAGGACCAGAAACTGCATGTGATTCAACTCCATTTAGGACTGAAAAACAAACGGTAGCTCGCCTTACAAGAAAAACAATCTGCTTTTCAGAAAAGGGCACTCTTCTACTCTACTGTGTTTCCTATAGGGCAGAAACAGTGAGCTTGCTCAGAACAAAAGAACTGTGCTTCCTACACACACGGCCATATCTAGTTCAATTCTTCTTAGGAAACTGACAAGAACAGTAGCTCCTCTTCAGTCCAATACCTGTACATGCTGGGAACAGACGCGAGTGCTATTTGCACTATGTATGGCAATGGGAGCACAATAGTGACTTTCCTTACCAGAAAACAACTCTAGCTCGTAGGACCCAAAAATGCATGTGATTCAACTCCATTTAGGACTGGAAACAAACGCTAGCTCGCCTTACAAGAAAATCACTCTGCTTTTGAGAAAAGAGCACTCTTCAACTCTACTGCGTTTCCTATAGGGCCAAAACAGTGAGCTTGCTCTGAAAAAAGGAACTGTGCTTCCTACACACACGGTCATATCTAGTTCAATTCTGCTTATGAAACTGACGAGAACACTAGATCCTCTTCAGTCCCATATACGGTACTTGCTGGGAACAGACGCCAGTGCTATTTGCCCTGTGTATGACAATGGGAGCGCAATAGTGACTCTTCTTACCAGAAAACAACTCTTGCTCGTAGGACCAGAAACTGCATGTGATTCAACTCCATTTCAGTCTGGGAAACAAACACTAGCGAGCCTTACAAGAAACACACTCTGCTTTTGAGAAAAGAGCACTCTTCTACTCTACTGTGTTTCCTATGGGGTCTGAACAGTGAGCTTGCTCAGAACAAAAGAACTGTGCTTCCTACACACAGGGGCCATATCTAGTTCAACTCTGCTTAGGAAACTGACAAGAACAGTAGCTCATCTTCAGTCCAATACACAGTACTTGCTGCGAACAGACGCGATTGCTGTTTGCACTGTGTATTTCAATGGGAGCACAATAGTGACTCTTCTTACCAGAAAACAACCCTTGCTCCTAGGACCAAAAACTACATGTGATTCAACTCCATTTAGGACTGGGAAACAAACGCTAGCTCGCCTTACAAGAAACACACTCTGCTTTTGAGAAAAGAGCACTCTTCTACTCTACTGTGTTTCCTATAGGGCAAAACAGTGAGCTTTCTCAGAACAAAAGAACTGTGCTTCCTACACACACGGTCATATCTAGTTCAATTCTGCTTATGAAACTGACAAGAATAGTAGATCCTCTTCAGTCCAATACTCTGTAGTTGCTGGAAACAGACGCGAGTGCTATTTGCCCAGTGTATGACAATGGGAGGGCAATAGTGACTCTTCTTACCAGAAAACAATTCTTGCTCATAGGACCAGAAACTGCATGTGATTCAACTCCATTTAGGATTGGGAAACTAATGCTAGCTCGCCTTACAAGAAACACACACTGCTTTTGAGAAACGGGCACTCTTCTACTCTACTGTTTTTCTTATGTGGTCAGAACAATGAGCTTTCTCAGAACAGAAGAACTATGCTTCCTACACACACGGGCCATATCTAGATCAATTCTGCTTAGGAAACTGACAAGGACAGTAGAACCTCTTCAGTCCAATACACTGTACATGCTGGGAACAGACGCGAGTGCTATTTGCCCTGTGTATGACATATGGAGCACAACAGTGACTCTTCTTACCAGAAAACAACTCTTGCTCATAGGACCAGAAACTGCATGTAATTCAACTCCATTTAGGATTGGGAAACAAATGCTAGCTCGCCTTACAAGAAACACACTCTGCTTTTGCGAAAAGAGCAATCTTCTAATCTAATGTGTTTCCTATGGGGTCCGAACAGTGAGCTTGCTCAGAACAAAAGAACTGTGCTTCCTACACACACGAGCCATATCTAGTTCAACTCTGCTTAGGAAACTGACAAGAACAGTAGCTCCTCTTCAGTCCAATACACTATAATTCCTGCGAAGAGACGCGAGTGCTATTTGCACTGTGTATGGCAATGGGAGCGTAATAGTGACTCTTCTTACCAGAAAACAACTCTTTGTCATAGGACCAGAAACTGCATGGGATTCAACTCCATTTCTGACTGGAAAACAAACACTAGCTCACCTTACAAGAAACACACACTGCTTTTGAGAAAAGAGCACTCTTCTACTCTACTGTGTTTTCTATAGAGCCAAAACAGTGAGCTTGCTCAGAACAAAAGAACTGTACTTCCTACACACACGGCCATATCTAGTTCAATTCTGCTTAGGAAACTGACAATAACAGTGGATCCTCTTCAGTCCAATACACTGTACATGCTGGAAACAGACGCCAGTGCTATTTGTAATGTGTATGACAATGGGAGCACAATAGTGACTCTTCTTACCAGAAAACAACTCTTACTCCTAGGACCAGAAACTGCATGGGATTCAACTCCATTTAGGACTCCGAAACAAACACTAGCTCGCCTTACAAGAAACACACTCTGCTTTTGAGAAAAGAGCACTCTTCTACTCTACTGTGTTTCCTTTGGGGTCCAAACAGTGAGCTTGCTCAGAACAAAAGAACTGTGCTTCCTACACACACACCCATATCTAGTTCAATTCTGCTTAGGAAACTGACAAGAACAGTAGCTCCTCTTTAGTCCAGTACACTGTACTTGCTGGGAACAGACGCGAGTGCTATTTGCACTGTGTATGGCAATGGGAGCACAATAGTGACTTTCCTTACCAGAAAACAACTTTTGCTCGTAGGACCAAAAACTGCATGTGATTCAACACCATTTGGGACTGGGAAACAAACGCTAGCTCGCCTTACAAGAAACCCACTCTTCTTTTGAGAAAAGAGCACTCTTCTACTCTACTGTGTTTCCTATGTGGACCGAACAGTGTGCTTGCTCAGAACAAAAGAACTGTGCTTCCTACACACACGGCCCATATCTAGTTCAAGTCTGCTTAGGATACTGACAAGAACAGTACCTCATCTTTAGTCCAATACACTGTAGTTCCTGGGAACAGAAGCGAGTGCTATTTTCACTGTGTATGGCAATGGGAGCGCAAAAGTGACTTTTCTTACCAGAAAACAACTCTTGCTGGTAGGACCAGAAACTGCATGGGATTCAACTCCATTTCTGACTGGGAAACAAACACTAGCTCGCCTTACAAAAACACACTCTGCTTTTGAGAAAAGAGCACTCTTCTAGTCTACTGTGTTTCCTATAGGGCCATAACAGTGAGCTTGCTCAGAACAAAAGAACTGTGCTTCCTACACACACGGCCATATCTAGTTCAATTCTGCTTAGGAACCTGACAAGAACAGTAGATCCTCTTCAGTCCAATACACTGTACTTGCTGGGAACAGAAGCCAGTGCTATTTGTCCTGTGTATGGCAATGGCAGCGCAATAGTGACTCTTCTTACCAGAAAACAACTCTTGCTCGTAGGACCAGAAACTGCATGTGATTCAACTCCATTTAGGACTGGGAAACAAACGCTCGCTGGCCTTACAAGAAACACACTCTGCTTTAGAGAAAAGAGCACTCTTCTACTCTACTTGTTTCCTATAGGGCCAGAACAGTGAGCTTGCTCAGAACAAAAGAACTGTGCTTCCTACACACACGGGCCATATCTAGTTCAACTCTGCTTAGGAAACTGACAAGAACAGTAGCTCCTCTTCAGTCCCATACACTGTATATGCTGGGAACAGACGCATGTTCTATTTGCACTGTGTATGGCAATTGGAGCACAATAGTGTCTCGTCTTACCAGAAGACAACTCTTGCTCATAGGACAAAAAACTGCATGTGACACAACTCCATTTAAGACTGCGAAACAAACGCTGGCTCGCCTTCCAAGAAAAACACTCTGCTTTTGAGAAAAGAGCACTCTTCTATTCTACTGTGTTTCCTATGTGTTCCGAACAGTGAGCTTGCTCAGAACAAAAAAACTGTGCTTCCTACACACACGGCCATATCTAGTTCATGTCTGCTTAGGAACCTGACAAGAACAGTAGCGCCTGTTCAGTCCAATACACTGTACTTGCTGGGAACAGACGCCAGTGCTATTTGTCCTGTGTATGGCAATGGCAGCACAATAGTGACTCTTCTTACCAGAAAACAACTCTTGCTCGTAGGACCAGAAACTGCATGGGATTCAACTCCATTTAGGACTGGGAAACAAACGCTAGCTTGCCTTACAAGAAACACACTCTGCTTTTGAGAAAAGAGCACTCTTCTACATTACTGTGTTTCCTATGGGGTCCAAACAGTGAGCTTGCTCAGAACCAAAGAACTGTGCTTCCTACACACACGGGACATATCTCGTTCAACTCTGCTTAGCAAACTGACAAGAACAGTAGCTTCTCTTCAGTCTGATACACTGTACTTGCCGGGAACAGACGCGAGTGCTATTTGCACTGTGTATGACAATGGGAGCGCAATAGTGACTTTCCATACCAGAAAACAACTCTTGCTCGTAGGACCAGAACCTGCCTGTGATTGAACTCCATTTATGGCTGGGAAACAAACGCTAGCTCGCCTTACAAGAAACACACTCTGCTTTTGAGAAAGGAGCACTCTTCTACTCTACTGTATTTCCTACAGGGCCAGAACAGTGAGCTTGCTCAGAACAAAAGAACTGTGCTTCCTACACACACGGCCATATCTAGTTCAATTCTGCTTACGAACCTGACAAGAACTGTAGATCCTCTTCAGTCCAATACACTGTAAATGCTGGGAACACACGCCAGTGCTATTTATCTTGTGTATGGCAATGGCAGCGCAATATTGACTCTTCTTACCAGAAAACAACTCTTGTTCGTAGGACCAGAAACTGCATGGGATTCAACTCCATTTAGGACTGGGAAACAAACGCTAGCTCTGCTTACAAAAAACAAACTCTGCTTTTGAGGAAAGAGCACTCTTCTACTCTACTGTGTTTCTTATGGGGTGCAAACAGTGAGCTTGCTCAGAATAAAAGAACTGTGCTTCCTACACACACGGAACATATCTCGTTCAACTCTGCTTAGCAAACTGACAAGAACAGTAGCTTCTCTTCAGTCTGATACACTGTACTTGCTGGGAACAGACGCGAGTGCTATTTGTCCTGTGTATGGCAATGGCAGCACAATACTGACTCTTCTTTCCATAAAACAACTCTTGCTCGTAGGACCAGAAACTGCATGTGATTCAACTCTATTAAGGACTGGGAAACAAACGCTAGCTGGCCTTACAAGAAACACACTCTGCTTTAGAGAAAAGAACACTCTTCTACTCTACTGTGTTTATTATAGGGCCTGAACAGTGAGCTTGCTCAGAAAAAAAGAACTGTGCTTCCTACACACACACCCATATCTAGTTCAATTCTGCTTAGGAACCTGACAAGAACAGTAGGTCCTCTTCAGTCCAATAGACTGTACTTGCTGGGAACATACAAGAGTGCTATTTGCACTGTGTATGGCAATTGGAGCACAATAGTGACTCGTCTTACCAGAAAAAAACGCTTGCTCGTAGGACAAAAAACAGCATGTGACTCAACTCCATTTAGGACTGGGAAACAAACTCTAGCTCGCTTTACAAGAAACACACTCTGTTTTTGAGAAAAGAGCACTCTTCTACTCTACTGTGTTTCCTGTATGGCCAGAACAGTGAGCTTGCTCAGAAAAAAGAACTGTGCTTCCTACACACACAGGCCGTATCTAGTTCAACTCTTCTTAAGAAACTGAGAAGAACAGTAGCTCCTCTTCAGTCCAATACACTGTACTTGCTGGGAACAGATGGGAGGGCTATTTGCACTGTGAATGGCAATGGGATTGCAATAGTGACTTTCCTTACCAGAAAACAACTCTTGCTCGTAGGACCAGAAACTGCATGTGATTCAACTCCATTTAGGACTGGGAAACAAACGCTAGCTCGCCTTACAAGAAACACACTCTGCTTTTGAGAAAAGAGCACTCTTCTACTCTACTGTTTTTCCTATGGGGTCCAACAGTGAGATTGCTCAGAACAAAAAAACTGTGCTTCCTACACACGCGGCCATATCTAGTTCAAGTCTGCTTAGGAAACTGACAAGAACAGTAGCTCCTCTTCAGTCCGATACACTGTACTTGCTGGGAACAGACACGAGTGCTATTTACACTGTGTATGGCAATGGGATTGCAATAGTGACTTTCCTTACCAGAAAACAAGTCTTGCTCATAGGACCAGAAACTGCAAGTGATTGAACTCCATTTAGGACTGGGAAACAAACAAAAGCTCGCCTTACTAGAAACACACTCTGCTTTTGAGAAAAGAGCACTCTTCTACTCTACTGTGTTTCCCATATGGCCAGAACAGTGAGCTTGCACAGAACAAAAAAACTGTGCCTCCAACACACACGGCAATATCTAGTTCAAGTCTGCTTAGGAAACTGACAAGAACAGTAGCACCTATTCAGTCCAATACACTGTACTTGCTGGGAACAGACGCGAGTGCTATTTGCACTGTGTATGGCAATGAGAGCGCAATAGTGACTTTCCTTATCAGAAAACAACTCTTGTTCGTAGGACCAGAAACTGCATGGGATTCAACTTCATTTAGGACAAGGAAACAAACGCTAGCTCGACTTACAAGAAACACACCCTGCTTTAGAGAAAAGATCACTCTTCTACTCTTCTGTGTTTCCTATGGGGTCCAAACAGTGAGCTTGCTTAGAACAAAAGAACTGTGCTTCCTACACACATGGACCATATCTAGTTCAATTCTGCTTAGGAAACTGACAAGAACAGTAGCTCCTATACAGTCCCATACTCTGTAATTGCTGGGAACAGACGCGAGTGCTATTTGCACTGTGTATGGCATTTGGAGCACAATAGTGACTCATCTTACCAGAAAACAATTCTTGCTCGTAGGACCAGAAATTGCATGTGATTCAACCCCATTTAAGACTGAGAAACAAACGATAGCTCGCCATAGAAGAAACACACTCTGCTTTTGAGAAAAGAGCCATCTTCTACTCTAAAGTGTTTCCTAAGGGGTCTGAACAGTGAACTTACTCAGAACAAAAGAACTGTGCTTCCTACACACACGGGCCATATCTAGTTCATCTCTGCTTAGGAAACTGACAAGAACAGTAGCTCATCTTCAGTCCAATACACTGTACTTTCTGGGAACAGACGCGAGTGCTACTTGTACTATGTATCGCAATGGGAGTGCAATAGTGACTTTCCTTACCAGAAAACAACTCATGCTAGTAGGAACAAAACTGTATGTGATTCAACTCCATTTAGGACTTGGAAAAAATCCTAGCTCACATTACAAGAAACACACTCTGCTTTTGAGAAAAGAGCACTCTTCTACGCTACTGTGTTTCCTATAAGGCCTGAACAGTGAGCTTGCTCAGAACAAAAGAACTGTGCTTCCTACACACACACACACATATCTAGTTCAATTCTTCTTAGGAAACTGACAAGAACAGTAGCTCCTCTTCAGTCCAGTACACTGTACTTGCTGGGAACAGACGCGAGTGCTATTTGCACTGTGTATGGCAAAGGGAGCACAATAGTGACTTTCCTTACCAGAAAACAACTCTTGCTCGTAGGACCAAAAACTGCCTGTGATTCAACACCATTTCGGACTGGGAAACAAACGCTAGCTCGCCTTACAAGAAACACACTCTGCTTTTGAGAAAAGAGCACTCTTCTACTCTAGTGTGTTTCCTATTGGGACCGAACAGTGAGCTTGCTCAGAACAAAAGAACTGTGCTTCCTACACACACGGGCCATATCTATTTCAACTCTGCTTAGGATACTGACAAGAACAGTAGCTCCTCTTTAGTCCAATACACTGTATTTCCTGGGAACAGAAGCGAGTGCTATTTTCACTGTGTATGGAATGGGAGCGCAAAAGTGACTCTTCTTACCAGAAAAATACTCTTGCTGGTAGGACCAGAAACTGCATGGGATTCAACTCCATTTCTGACTGGGAAACAAACACTAGCTCGCCTTACAAGAAACACACTCTGCTTTTGAGAAAAGAGCACTCTTCTACATTACTGTGTTTCCTATGGGGTCCAAACAGTAAGCTTGCTCAGAACAAAAGAACTGTGCTTCCTACACACACGGGACATATCTCGTTCAATTTTGCTTAGGAAACTGACATGAACAGTAGCTTCTCTTCAGACTGATACACTGTACTTGTGGGAACAGACGCGAGTGCTATTTGCACTGTGTATGACAATGGGAGCGCAATAGTGACTTTCCATACCAGAAAACAACTCTTGCTCGTAGGACCAGAACCTGCATATGATTGAACTCCATTTATGTCTGGGAAACAAACGCTAGCTCGCCTTACAAGAAACACACTCTGCTTTTGAGAAAGGAGCACTCTTCTACTCTACTGTGTTTCCTACAGGGCCAGAACAGTGAGCTTGCTCAGAACAAAAGAACTGTGCTTCCTACACACACGGCCATATCTAGTTCAATTCTGCTTAAGAACCTGACAAGAACAGTAGATCCTTTTCAGTCCAATACACTGTATTTGCTGGGAACAGACGCCAGTGCTATTTATCTTGTGTATGGCAATGACTGCGCAATATTGACTCTTCTTACCAGAAAACAACTCTTGCTCGTAGGACCAGAAACTGCATGGGATTCAACTCCATTTAGGACTGGGAAACAAACGCTAGATCTCCTTACAAAAAACACACTCTGCTTTTGAGAAAAGAGCACTCTTCTACTCTACTGTGTTTCCTATGTGGTCCAAACAGTGAGCTTGCTCTGAATAAAAGAACTGTGCTTCCTACACACACCGACCATATCTAGTTCAACTCTACTTAGGAAACTGACAAGAACAGTAGCTCCTCTTCAGTCCGATACACTGTACTTGCTGGGAACAGACGCCAGTGCTATTTGTCCTGTGTATGGCAATGGCAGCACAATATTGACTCTTCTTACCATAAAACAACTCTTGCTCGTAGGACCAGAAACTGCATGTGATTCAACTCTATTTAGGACTGGGAAACAAACGCTAGCTGGCCTTACAAGAAACATACTCTGCTTTAGAGAAAAGAGCACTCTTCTACTCTACTGTGTTTATTATAAGGCCTGAACAGTGAGATTCCTCAGAACAAAAAAACTGTGCTTCCTACACACACGGCCATATCTAGTTCAAGTCTGCTTAGGAAACTGACAAGAACAGTAGATCCTCTTCAGTCCGATACACTGTAATTGCTGGGAACAGACGCGAGTGCTATTTGCACTGTGTATGGCAATTGGAGCACAATAGTGACTCGTCTTACCAGAAAAAAACTCTTGCTTGTAGGACAAAAAACTGCATGTGACTCAACTCCATTTAGGACTAGGAAACAAACGCTAGCTCGCCTTCCAAGAAACACATTCTGCTTTTGAGAAAAGAGCACTCTTCTACTCTACTGTGTTTCCTATGTGTTCCGAACAGTGAGCTTGCTCAGAACAAAAAAACTGTGCTTCCTACACACACAGCCACATCTAGTTCAAGTCTGCTTAGGAACCTGACAAGAACAGTAGCTCCTGTTCAGTCCAATACACTGTACTTGCTGGGAACAGACGCCAGTGCTATTTGTCCTGTGTATGGCAATGGCAGCCCAATAGTGACTCTTCTTACCAGAAAACAACTCTTGCTCGTAGGACCAGAAACTGCATGAGATTCAACTTCATTTAGGACAAGGAAACAAACGCTAGCTCGACTTACAAGAAACACACTCTGCTTTAGAGAAAAGAGCACTCTTCTGCTCTTGTGTGTTTCCTCTGGGGTCAAACAGTGAGCTTGTTTAGAATAAAAGAACTGTGCTTCCTACACACATGGACCATATCTAGTTCAATTCTGCTTAGGAAACTGACAAGAACAGTAGCTCCTATACAGTCACATACTCTGTACTTGCTGGGAACAGACGCGAGTGCTATTTGCACTGTGTATGGCATTTGGAGCGCAATAGTGACTCTTCTTACCAGAAAACAATTCTTGCTCATAGGACCAGAAACTGCATGTGACTCAACTCCATTTAGGACTGGGAAACAAACGCTAGCTCGCTTTAGAAGAAACACACTCTGCTTTTGAGAAAAGAGCCATCTTCTACTCTAAAGTGTTTCCTAAGAGTCCGAACAGTGAACTTGCTCAGAACAAAAGAACTGTGCTTCCTACACACAGGGCCCATATCTAGTTCAACTCTGCTTAGGAAACTGACAAGAACAGTAGCTCATCTTCAGTCCAATACACTGTACTTTCTGGGAACAGACGCGAGTGCTATTTGCACTATGTATGGCAATGGGAGCGCAATAGTGACATTCCTTACCAGAAAACAACTCATGCTAGTAGGAACAAAACTGTATGTGATTCAACTCCATTTCTGACTGGGAAACAAACACTAGCTCGTCTTACAAGAAACACACTCTGCTTTTGAGAAAAGAGCACTCTTCTAGTCTACTGTGTTTCCTATAGGGCCAGAACAGTGAGCTTGCTCAGAACAAAAGAACTGTGCTTCCTACACACACGGCCCTATCTAGTTCAATTCTGCTTAGAAACCTGACAAGAACAGTAGATCCTCTTCAGTCCAATACACTGTACTTGCTGGGAACAGACGCCAGTGCTATTTGTCCTGTGTATGGCAATGGCAGCGCAATAGTGACTCTTCTTACCATAAAACAACTCTTGCTCGTAGGACCAGAAACTGCATGTGATTCAACTCCATTTAGGACTGGGAAACAAACGCTCGGTGGCCTTACAAGAAACACACTCTGCTTCTGAGAAAAGAGCAGTCTTCTAATCTACTGTGTTTCCTATAGGGCCAGAACAGTGAGCTTGCTCCGAACAAAAGAACTGTGCTTCCTACACACGGGCCATATCTAGTTCAACTCTGCTTAGGAAACTGACACGAACAGGAGCTCCTCTTCAGTCCGATACACTGTACTAGCTGGGAACAGACGCGAGTGCTATTTGCACTGTGGATGGCAATGGGAGCACAATAGTGACTTTCCTTCCAGAAAACAACTCTTGCTCCTAGGACCAGTAACTGCATGTGACTCAACTCCATTTAGTGCTGGGAAACAAATGCTAGCTCGCCTTACAAGAAACACACTCTGCTTTTGAGAAAAGAGCACTCTTCTACTCTACTGTGTTTCCTATGTGGTCCGAAGAGTGAGCTTTCTAAGAACAAAAGAACTGTGCTTCCTACACACGGGCCATATCTAGTTCAACTCTGCTTAGGAAACTGACAAGAACAGTAGCTCCTCTTCAGTCCAATACACTGTACTTGCGGGGAACAGACGCGAATGCAATTTGCACTGTATATGGCAATTGGAGCACATAGTGACTCGTCTTACCAGAAAACAACTCTTGCTCATAGGACAAAAAACTGCATGTGACTCAACTCCATTTAGGACTGGGAAACAAACGCTAGCTCGCCTTCCAAGAAACACACTCTGCTTTTGAGAAAAGAGCACTCTTCTAGTCTACTGTGTTTCCTATAGGGCCAGAACAGTGAGCTTGCTCAGATCAAAAGAACTGTGCTTCCTACACACACAGCCATATCTAGTTCAATTCTGCTTAGGAACATGACAAGAACAGTAGCTCCTCTTCAGTCCAATACACTGTACTTGCTGGGAACAGACGCGAGTGCTATTTGCACTGTGTATGGCAATGGGAGCGTAATTTTGACTCTTCTTACCAGAAAACAACTCTTGCTCGTAGGATCAGAAACTGCATAGGATTCAACTCCATTTCTGACTGGGAAACAAACACTAGCCTGCCTTACAAGAAACACACTCTGCTTTTGAGAAAAGAGCCCTCTTCTACTCTAAAGTGTTTCCTTTGGGGACCGAACAGTGAGCTTGCTCAGAACAAAAGAACTGTGCTTCCTACACACGGGCCATATCTAGTTCAACTCTGCTTAGGAAACTGACAAGAACAGGAGCTCCTCTTCAGTCCGATACACTGTACTAGCTGGGAACAGACGCGAGTGATATTTGCACTGTGGATGGCAATGGGAGCACAATAGTGACTTTCCTTACCAGAAAACAACTCTTGCTCCTAGGACCAGTAACTGCATGTGACTCAACTCCATTTAGGACTGGGAAACAAATGCTAGCTCGCCTTACATGAAACACACTCTGCTTTTGAGAAAAGAGCACTCTTCTACTCTACTGTGTTTCCTATGTGGTCCAAAGAGTGAGCTTTCTAAGAACAAAAGAACTGTGCTTCCTACACACGGGCCATATCTAGTTCAACTCTGCTTAGGAAACTGACAAGAACAGTAGCTCCTATTCAGTCCAATACACTGTACTTGCGGGGAACAGACGCGAACGCAATTTGCACTGTGTATGGCAATTGGAGCACATAGTGACTCGTCTTACCAGAACACAACTCTTGCTCGTAGGACAAAAAACTGCATGTGACTCAACTCCATTTAGGACTGGGAAACAAACGCTAGCTCGCCTTCCAAGAAACACACTCTGTTTTTGAGAAAAGAGCACTCTTCTAGTCTACTGTGTTTCCTATAGGGCCAGAACAGTGAGCTTGCTCAGATCAAAAGAACTGTGCTTCCTACACACACGGCCATATCTAGTTCAATTCTGCTTAGGAACCTGACAAGAACAGTAGCTCCTCTTCAGTCCAATACACTGTACTTGCTGGGAACAGACGCGAGTGCTATTTGCACTGTGTATGGCAATGGGAGCGTAATTTTGACTCTTCTTACCAGAAAACAACTCTTGCTCGTAGGATCAGAAACTGCATAGGATTCAACTCCATTTCTGACTGGGAAACAAACACTAGCCTGCCTTACAAGAAACACACTCTGCTTTTGAGAAAAGAGCCCTCTTCTACTCTAAAGTGTTTCCTTTGGGGTCCGAACAGTGAGCTTGCTCAGAACAAAAGAACTGTGCTTCCTACACACAGGGGCCATATCTAGTTCAACTCTGCTTAGGAAACTGACAAGAACAGTAGCTCCTCTTCAGTCCAATACACTGTAGTTGCTGGGAACAGACGCGAGTGCTATTTCCTCTCTGTATGACAATGGGTGTGCAATAGTGACTCTTCTTATCAGAAAACAACTCTTGCTCGTAGGACCAGAAACTGCATGTGATTAAACTCCATTTAGGACTGGGAAACAAACGCTAGCTTGTCTTACAAGAAACAAACTTTGCTTTTGAGAAAAGAGCACTCTTCTACTCTACTGTGCTTCCTATGGGGTCTGAACAGTGAGCTTGCTCAGAACAAAAGAACTGTGATTCCTACACACACGGCCATATCTAGTTCAACTCTGCTTAGGAAACTGACAAGAACAGTAGATCCTCTTCAGTCAATACACTGTACTTGCTGGGAAGAGACGCCAGTGCTATTTGTCCTGTGTATGGCAATGGCAGCGCAAGAGTGACTATTCTTACCATAAAACAATTCTTGCTCGTAGGACCAGAAACTGCATGTGATTCCACTCCATTTAGGACTGGGAAACAAACGCTAGCTCGCCTTACATGAAACACACTCTGCTTTTGAGAAAAGAGCACTCTTCTACTCTACTGGGTTGCCTATGGGGTCCGAACAGTGAGCTTGCTCAGAACAAAAGAACTGTGCTTCCTACACACGGGCCATATCTAGTTCAACTCTGCTTAGGAAACTGACAAGAACAGTAGCTCTTCTTCAGTCCAATACAGTGTCCTTGCGGGGAACAGACGCGAGTGCTATTTGCACTGTGTATGGCAATTGGAGCACAATAGTGACTCTCCTTACCAGAAAACAACTCTTGCTCATAGGACCAAAAACTGCATGTGACTCAACTCCATTTAGGACTGGGAAACAAACGCGAGCTCACCTTACAAGAAACACACTCTGCTTTTGAGAAAAGAGCACTCTTCTACATTACTGTGTTTCCTATGGGGTCCAAACAGTGAGCTTGCTCAGAACAAAAGAACTGTGCTTCCAACACACACGGGACATATCTCGTTCAACTCTGCTTAGGAAACTGACAAGAACAGTAGCTTCTCTTCATTTCGATACACTGTACTTGCTGGGAACAGACGCGAGTGCTATTTGCACTGTGTATGACAATGGGAGCGCAATAGTTACTTTCCATACCAGAAAACAACCCTTGCTCGTAGGACCAGAACCTGCATGTGATTGAACTCCATTTATGGCTGGGAAACAAACGCTAGCTCGCCTTACAAGAAACACACTCTGCTTTTGAGAAAGGAGCACTCTTCTACTCTACTGTGTTTCCTACAGGGCCAGAACAGTGAGCTTGCTCAGAACAAAAGAACTGTGCTTCCTACACACACGGCCATATCTAGTTCAATTCTGCTTACGTACCTGACAAGAACAGTAGATCCTCTTCAGTCCAATACACTGTATTTGCTGGGAACAGACGCCAGTGCTATTTATCTTGTGTATGGCAATGGAAGTGCAATATTGACTCTTCTTACCAGAAAACAATTCTTGCTCGTAGGACCAGAAACAGCATGGGATTCAACTCCATTTAGGACTGGGAAACAAACGCTAGCTCTCCATACAAAAAACAGACTCTGCTTTTGAGAGAAGAGCACTCTTCTACTCTACTGTGTTTCCTATGGGGTCCAAACAGTGAGCTTGCTCAGAATAAAAGAACTGTGCTTCCTACACACACCGACCATATCTAGTTCAACTCTACTTAGGAAACTGACAAGAACAGTAGCTCCTCTTCAGTCCGAAACACTGTACTTGCTGGGAACAGACGCCAGTGCTATTTGTCCTGTGTATGGCAATGGCAGCACAATACTGACTCTTCTTACCATAAAACAACTCTTGCTCGTAGGACCAGAAACTGCATGTGATTCAACTCTATTTAGGACTGGGAAACAAACGCTAGCTGGCCTTACAAGAAACACACTCTGCTTTAGAGAAAAGAGCACTCTTCTACTCTACTGTGTTTATTATAAGGCCTGAACAGTGAGCTTGCTCAGAACAAAAGAACTGTGCTTCCTACACACACACCCATATCTAGTTCAATTCTGCTTAGGAACCTGACAAGGACAGTAGATCCTCTTCAGTCCAATACACTGTACTTGCTGGGAACATACGCGAGTGCTATTTGCACTGTGTATGGCAATTGGAGCACAATAGTGACTCGTCTTACCAGAAAAGAACGCTTGCTGGTAGGACAAAAAACTGCATGTGACTCAACTTCATTTAGGACTGGGAAACAAACTCTAGCTCGCTTTACAAGAAACACCCTCTGCTTTTGAGAAAAGAGCACTCTTCTACCCTACTGTGTTTCCTATAGGGCCAGAACAGTGAGCTTGCTCAGAAAAAAGAACTGTGCTTCCTACACAGGGGCCATATCTAGTTCACCTCTTCTTAAGAAACTGAGAATAATAGTAGCTCCTCTTCAGTCCAATACTCTGTACTTGCTGGGAACAGACGGGAGGGCTATTTGCACTGTGTATGGCAATGGGATCGCAATAGTGACTTTCCTTACCAGAAAACAAATCTTGCTCGTAGGACCAGAAACTGCATGTGATTCAACTCCATTTAGGACTGGGACACAAACGCTAGCTCGCCTTACGAGAAACTCACTCTGCTTTTGAGAAAAGAGCACTCTTCTACTCTACTGTTTTTCCTATGGGGTCCGAACAGTGAGATTGCTCAGAACAAAAAAACTGTGCTTCCTACACACACGGCCATATCTAGTTCAAGTCTGCTTTGGAAACTGACAAGAACAGTAGCTCCTCTTCAGTCCGATACACTGTACTTGCTGGGATCAGACGCGAGTGCTATTTGCGCTGTGTATGGCAATGGGAGCGCAATAGTGACGTTCCTTACCAGAAAACAACTCTTGCTCGTAGGACCAGAAACTGCATGTGATTCAACTCCATTTAGGACTGGGAAACAAACGCTAGCTTGTCTTACAAGAAACAAACTTTGCTCTTGAGAAAAGAGCACTCTTCTACTTTACTGTGCTTCCTATGGTGTCCGAACAGTGATCTTGCTCAGAACAAAAGAACTGTGCTTCCTACACACACGGCCATATCTAGTTCAACTCTGATTAGGAACCTGACAAGAACAGTAGCTCCTCTTCAGTCCGATACACTGTACTTGCTAAGAACAGACGCCAGTGCTATTTGTCCTGTGTATGGCAATGGCAGCACAATACTGACTCTTCTTACCATAAAACAACTCTTGCTCGTAGGACCAGAAACTGCATGTGATTCAACTCTATTTAGGACTGTGAAACAAACGCTAGCTGGCCTTACAAGAAACAAACTCTGCTTTAGAGAAAAGAGCACTCTTCTACTCTACTGTGTTTATTATAAGGCCTGAACAGTGAGCTTGCTCAGAACAAAAGAACTGTGCTTCCTACACACACACCCATATCTAGTTCAATTCTGCTTAGGAACCTGACAAGAACAGTAGATCCTCTTCAGTCCAATACACTGTACTTGCTGGGAACATACGCGAGAGCTATTTGCACTGTGTATGGCAATTGGAGCACAATAGTGACTCGTCTTACCAGAAAAGAACGCTTGCTCGTAGGACAAAAAACTGCATGTCACTCAACTCCATTTAGGACTGGGAAACAAACTCTAGCTCGCTTTACAAAAAACACACTCTGCTTTTGAGAAAAGAGCACTCTTCTACTCTACTGTGTTTCCTATAGGGCCAGAACAGTGAGCTTTCTCAGAAAAAAGAACTGTGCTTCCTACACACATGGGCCATATCTAGTTCAACTCTTCTTAAGAAACTGAGAAGAAGATAGCTCATCTTCAGTCCAATACACTGTACTTGCTGGCAACAGACGGGAGGGCTATTTGCACTGTGTATGGCAATGGGATCGCAATAGTGACTTTCCTTACCAGAAAACAACTCTTGCTCGTAGGACCAGAAACTGCATGTGATTCAACTCCATTTAGGACTGGGAAACAAATGCTAGCTCGCCTTACAAGAAACACACTCTGCTTTTGAGAAAAGAGCACTCTTCTACTCTACTGTTTTTCCTATGGGGTCCGAACAGTGAGATTGCTCAGAACAAAAAAACTGTGCTTCCTACACACACGGCCATATCTAGTTCAAGTCTGCTTAGGAAACTGACAAGAACAGTAGCTCCTCTTCAGTCTGATACACTGTACTTGCTGGGAACAGACGCGAGTGCTATTTGCACTGTGTATGGCAATGGGAGCGCAATAGTGACTTTCCTTACCAGAAAACAAGTCTTGCTTGTAGGACCAGAAACTGCATGTGATTCAACTCCATTTAGGACTGGGAAACAAACACTAGCTCGCCTTCCAAGAAACACACTCTGCTTTTGAGAAAAGAGCACTCTTCTACTCTACTGTGTTTCCTATGTGTTCCGAACAGTGAGCTTGCTCAGAACAAAAAAACTGTGCCTCCTACACACACGGCCATATCTAGTTCAACTCTGCTTAGGAAACTGACAAGAACAATAAGACCTATTCAGTTCAATACACTGTACTTGCTGGGAAGAGACGCGAGTGCTATTTGCACTGTGTATGGCAATGGGAGCGCAATAGTGACTTTCCTTACCAGAAAACAACTCTTGTTCGTAGGACCAGAAACTACATGGGATTCAACTTCATTTAGGACAATGAAACAAACGCTAGCTCGACTTACAAGAAACACACTCTGCTTTAGAGAAAAGAGCACTCTTCTACTCTTCTGTGTTTCCTATGGGATCCAAACAGTGAGCTTGCTTAGAACAAAAGAACTGTGCTTCCACACACATGGACCATATCTAGTTCAATTCTGCTTAGGAAACTGACAAGAACAGTAGCTCCTATACAGTCCCATCCTCTGTACTTGCTGGGACAGACGCGAGTGCTATTTGCACTGTGTATGGCATTTGGAGCGCAATAGTGACTCTTCTTACCAGAAAACAACTCTTGCTCGTAGGACCAAAAACTGCATGTGACTCAACTCCATTTAGGACTGGGAAACAAACGCGAGCTCACCTTACAAGAAACACACTTTGCTTTAGAGAAAAGAGCACTCTTCTACTCTACTGTGTTTCCTATAAGGCCAGAACAGTGAGCTTGCTCAGAACAAAAAAACTGTGCTTCCTACACAAACGGGCCATATCTAGTTCAATTCTGCTTAGGAAACTGACAAGAACAGTAGATCCTCTTCAGTCCGATACACTGTACTTGCTGGGATCAGACGCCAGTGCTATTTGTCCTGTGTATGGCAATGACAGCCCAATAGTGACTATTCTTACCATAAAACAACTCTTGCTCATAGGACTAGAAACTGCATGTGATTCCACTCCATTTAGGACTGGGAAACAAACGCTAGCTTGCCTTACAAGAAACACACTCTGCTTTTGAGAAAAGAGCACTCTTCTACTCTACTGTGTTTCTTATGGGTTCCAAACAGAAAGCTTGCTCAGAAAAAAAGAACTGTGCTTCCTACACGCACGGACCATATCTAGTTCAACTCTGCTTAGCAAACTGACAAGAACAGTAGCTCCTGTTCAGTCCGGTACACTGTACTTGCTGGGAAAAGATGCGAGTGCTATTTGCCAGGTGTATGGCAATGGGAGCGCAATAGTGATTTTCCTTACCAGAAAACAAATCTTGTTCGTAGGACCACAAACTGCATGTGATTCAATTCCATTTAGGACTAGGAAACAAACGCTAGCTCGCCTTACAAGAAACACACACTGCTTTTGAGAAAAGAGCACTCTTCTATTCTACTGTGTTTCCTATGTGTTCCGAACAGTAAGCTTTCTCAGAACAAAAAAACTGTGCTTCCTACACACACGGCCATATCTAGTTCAAGTCTGTTTGGAACCTGACAAGAACAGTAGATCCTCTTCAGTCCAATACACTGTACTTGCTGGGAACAGACGTGTGTGCTATTTGCACTGTGTATGGCAATGGGAGCACAATAGTGACTTTCTTTATCAGAAAACAATTCTTGCTCATAGGTCCAGAAACTGCATGTGATTCAACTCCATATAGGACTGGGAAACAAACGCTAGCTCGCCTTACAAGAAACACACTCTGCTTTTGAGAAAAGAGCACTCTTCTACTCTACTGTGTTTCCTATAGGGCCAGAACAGTGAGCTTGCTCAGAACAAAAGAACTGTGCTTCCTACACACACGGCCATATCTAGTTCAACTCTGCTTAGGAACATCACAAGAACAGTAGATCCTCTTTAGTCCAATACACTGTACATGCTGGGAACAGACGCCAGTGCCATTTGCCATCTGTATGACAATGGGAGCACAATAGTGACTCTTCTTACCAGAAAACAACTCTTGCTCATAGGACCAGAAACTGCATGTGATTCAACTCCATTTAGGACTGGGAAACAAACACTAGCTCGCCTTACAATAAACACACTCTGATTTAGAGAAAAAATCATTTTTCTACTCTACTGTGTTTCCTAAGTGGTCCGAACAGTGAACTTGCTCAGAACAAAAGAACTGTGCTTTCAACACACACGGCCATATCTAGTTCAATTCTGCTTAGGAACCTGACAAGAACAGTAGATCCACTTCAGTCCAATACACTCTACTTGCTGGGAACCGACGCCAGTGCTATTTGTTCTGTGTATAGCAATGGCAGCACAATATTGACTCTTCTTACCAGAAAACAACTCTTGCTCGTAGGACCAGAAATTGCATGGGATTCAACTCCATTTAGGACTTGGAAACAAACGCTAGCTCTCCTTACAAGAAACACACTCTGCTTTTGAGAATAGAGCACTCTTCTACTCTACTGTGTTTCCTATGGGGTCCAAACAGTGAGCTTGCTCAGAACAAAAGAACGGTGCTTCCTACACAGACCGACCATATCTAGTTCAACTCTGCTTAGGAAACTGACAAGAACAGTAGTTCCTATTCAGTCCAATACACTGTACTTGCTGGGAACAGACGCGAGTGCTATTTGCACTGTGTATGGCAATGGGTGCACAATAGTGACTTTCCTTACCAGAAAACAACTCTTGCTCATAGGACCGGAAACTGCCTGTGATTGAACTCCATTTAGGACTAGGAAACAAACGCCAGCTCGCCTTACAAGAAACACACTCTGCTTTAGAGAAAAGAGCACTCTTCTACTCTACTGTGTTTCCTATGAGGTCCGAACAGTGAGATTGCTCAGAACAAAAAAACTGTGCTTCCTACACACACCACCATACTTATTTCAATTCTGCTTAGGAACCTGAAAAGAACAGTAGATCCTCTTCATTCCAATACACTGTACTGCTGGGAACAGACAACAGTGCTATTTGTACTGTGTATGGCAATGGCAGCACAACAGTGACTTTTCCTGCCATAAAATCTCTTCCTCGAAGGACCAGAAACTGCATGTGATTCAACTCCATTTAGGACTGGGAAACCAAGGCTAGCTCGCCTTACAAGAAACACACTCTGCTTTAGAGAAAAGAGCACTCTTCTACTCTACTGTGTTTCCTATAGGGTCGGAAAAGTGAGCTTGCTCAGAACAAAAGAACTGTGCTTCCTACACACACCAGCCATATCTAGTTCAACTCTGCTTAGGAAACTGAGAAGAACAGTAGCTCCTCTTCAGTCCAATATACTATACTTGCTGGGAGTGCTATTTGCACTGTGTATGGCAATGGGAGTGCAATAGTGACTTTCCTTATCAGAAGACAACTCTTGCTCGTAGGATCAGAAAGTGCATGTGATTCAACTCCATTTAGGACTTGGAAACAAATGCTAGCTCGCCTTACAAGAAACACACTCTGCTTTTGAGAAAAGAGCACTCTTCTATTCTACAGTGTTTCCTATAGGGTCCGAACAGTGAGCTTGCTCAAAACAAAAAAAAACTGTGCTTCCTACACACGGGCCATATCTAGTTCAATTCTGCTTATAAACCTGACAAGAGCAGTAGTTCCTCTTCAGTCCAATACACTGTACTTGCTGGGAACAGACGCGTGTGCTATTTGCACTGTGTATGACAATGGGAGCGAAATAGTGACTTTCATTATCAGAAAACAATTCTTGCTCGTAGGTCCAGAAACTGCATGTGATTCAACTCCATATAGGACTGGGAAACAAACGCTAGCTCGCCTTACAAGAAACACACTCTGCTTTTGAGAAAGGGCCCTCTTCTACTCTACTGTGTTTCCTATAGGGCCAGAACAGTGAGCTTGCTCAGACCAAAAGAACTGTGCTTCCTACACACATGGCCATATCTAGTTCAACTCTGCTTAGGAACCGGACAAGAACAGTAGATCCTCTTCATTCCAATACACTGTACATGCTGGGAACAGATGCCAGTGCTATTTGCCCTCTGTATGACAATGGGAGCACAATAGTGACTCTTCTTACCAGAAAGCAACTCTTGCTTGTAGGACCAGAAACTACATGTGATTCAACTCCATTTAGGACTGGGAAACAAATGCTAGCTGGTCTTACATGAAACACACTCTGCTTTTGAGAAAAGAGCAGTCTTCTACTCTACTGTATTTCCTAAGAAGTCCGAACAGTGAACTTGCTCAGAACAAAAGAACTGTGTTTCCTAGACACAGGGCCATATCTAGTTCAATTCTGCTTACGATCCTGACAAAAACAGTAGATCCTCTTCAGTCCAATACACTGTACTTGCTGGGAACAGATGCCAGTGCTATTTGTCCTGTGTATGGCAATATCAGCGCAATATTGACTCTTATTACCAGAAAACAACTCTTGCTCGTAGGACCAGAATCTGCATGGGATTCAACTCCATTTAGGACTGGGAAACAAACGCTAGCTCTCCTTCCAAGAAACACACTCTGCTTTTGAGAAAAGAGCACTCTTCTACTCTACTGTGTTTCCTATGGGGTCCGAACAGTGAGCTTGCTCAGAACAAAAGAACTGTGCTTCCTACACGAACGGGCCATATCTAGTTCAATTCTGCTTAGGAACCTGACAAGAACAGTAGCTCCTCTTCAGTCCAATACACTGTACTTACTGGGAACAGACGCCAGCGCTATTTGTCCTGTGTACGGCAATGGGAGCGCAATAGTGACTCTTCTTACCATAAAACAACTCTTGCTCATAGGACCAGATACTGCATGTGATTCAACTCTATTTAGGACTGGGAAACAAATGCTAGCTGGCCTTACAAGAAACACACTCTTCTTTTGATAAAAGAGCACTCTTCTACTCTACTGTGTTTCCTATAGGGCCAGAACAGTGAGCTTGCTCAGAACAAAAGAACTGTGCTTCCTACACACATGGCCATATCTAGTTCAAGTCTGATTAGGAACCTGACAAGAACAGTAGCTCCTCTTCAGTCCGATACACTGTACTTGCTAAGAACAGACGCCAGTGCTATTTGTCCTGTGTATGGCAATGGCAGCACAATACTGACTCTTCTTACCATAAAACAACTCTTGCTCGTAGGACCAGAAACTGCATGTGATTCAAATCTATTTAGGACTGTGAAACAAACGCTAGCTGGCCTTACAAGAAACAAACTCTGCTTTAGAGAAAAGAGCACTCTTCTACTCTACTGTGTTTATTATAAGGCCTGAACAGTGAGCTTGCTCAGAACAAAAGAACTGTGCTTCCTACACACACACCCATATCTAGTTCAATTCTGCTTAGGAACCTGACAAGAACAGTAGATCCTCTTCAGTCCAATACACTGTACTTGCTGGGAACATACGCGAGAGCTATTTGCACTGTGTATGGCAATTGGAGCACAATAGTGACTCGTCTTACCAGAAAAGAACGCTTGCTCGTAGGACAAAAAACTGCATGTCACTCAACTCCATTTAGGACTGGGAAACAAACTCTAGCTCGCTTTACAAAAAACACACTCTGCTTTTGAGAAAAGAGCACTCTTCTACTCTACTGTGTTTCCTATAGGGCCAGAACAGTGAGCTTTCTCAGAAAAAAGAACTGTGCTTCCTACACACATGGGCCATATCTAGTTCAACTCTTCTTAAGAAACTGAGAAGAAGATAGCTCATCTTCAGTCCAATACACTGTCCTTGCGGGGAACAGACGCCAGTGCTATTTGCACTGTGTATGGCAATTGGAGCACAATAGTGACTCTCCTTACCAGAAAACAACTCTTGCTCGTAGGACCAAAAACTGCATGTGACTCAACTCCATTTAGGACTGGGAAACAAACGCGAGCTCGCCTTACAAGAAACACACTCTGCTTTTGAGAAAAGAGCACTCTTCTACATTACTGTGTTTCCTATGGGGTCCAAACAGTGAGCTTGCTCAGAACAAAAGAACTGTGCTTCCTACACACACGGGACATATCTCGTTCAACTCTGCTTAGGAAACTGACAAGAACAGTAGCTTCTCTTCAGTCCAATACACTGTACTTAATGGGAACAGACGCGAGTGCTATTTGCACTGTGTATGACAATGGGAGCGCAATAGTGACTTTCCATACCAGAAAACAACTCTTGCTCGTAGGACCAGAACCTGCATGTGATTGAACTCCATTTATGGCTGGGAAACAAACGCTAGCTCGCCTTACAAGAAACAAACTCTGCTTTTGAGAATGGAGCACTCTTCTACTCTACTGTGTTTCCTACAGGGCCAGAACAGGAAGCTTGCTCAGAACAAAAGAACTGTGCTTCCTACACACACGGCCATATCTAGTTCAATTCTGCTTACGTACCTGACAAGAACAGTAGATCCTCTTCAGTCCAATACACTGTATTTGTTGGGAACAGACGCCAGTGCCATTTATCTTGTGTATGGCAATGACAGCGCAATATTGACTCTTCTTACCAGAAAACAATTATTGCTCGTAGGACCAGAAACTGCATGGGATTCAACTCCATTTAGGACTGGGAAACAAACGCTAGCTCGCCTTACAAAAAACAGACTCTGCTTTTGAGAAAAGAGCACTCTTCTACTCTACTGTGTTTCCTATGGGGTCCAAACAGTGAGCTTGCTCAGAATAAAAGAACTGTGCTTCCTACACACACCGACCACATCTAGTTCAACTCTACTTAGGAAACTGACAAGAACAGCAGCTCCTCTTCAGTCCAAAACACTGTACTTGCTGGGAACAGACGCGAGTGCTATTTGCACTGTGTATGGCAATGGGAGTGCAATAGTGACTTTTCTTACCAGAAAACAAGTCTTACTCATAGGACCAGAAACTGCATGGGATTCAACTCCATTTAGGACTGAAAAACAAATGCTAGCTCGCCTTACAAGAAACACACTCTGCTTTTGAGAAAAGGGCACTCTTCTACTCTACAGTATTTCCTATAGGGCCAAAACAGTGAGCATGCTCAGAAAAAAAGAACTGTGCTTCCTACACACACGGCCATATCTAGTTCAATTCTGCTTAGGAAACTGACAAGAACAGTAGATCCTCTTCAGTCCAATACACTGTACATGCTGGGAACAGAAGCCAGTGCTATTTGTAATGTGTATGACAATGGGAGCGCAATAGTGACTCTTCTAACCAGAAAACAACTCTTGATCGTAGGACCAGAACCTGCATGTGATTCAACTCCATTTAGGACTGAAAAACAAACGCTAGCTCGCCTTACAAGAAACACACACTGCTTTTGAGAAAAGGGCTCTCTTCTACTCTACTGTGTTTCCTATAGGGTCAGAACAGTGAGCTTGCTCAGAACAAAAGATCTGTGCTTCCTACACACACGGTCATATCTAGTTCAATTCTGCTTATAAAACTGACAAGAACAGTAGATCCTCTTCAGTCCCATACACTGTACTTGCTGGGAACAGACGCCAGTGCTATTTGTAATGTGTATGACAATGGGAGCACAATAGTGACTCTTCTTACCAGAAAACATCTCTTGCTCCTAGGACCAGAAACTGCATGTGATTCAACTCCTTTTAGGACTGGGAAACAAACACTAGCTCGCCTTACAAGAAACACACTCTGCTTTTGAGAAAAGAGCACTCTTCTACTCTTCTGTGTTTCCTTTGGTGTCCAAACAGTGAGCTTGCTCAGAACCAAAGAACTGTGCTTCCTACACAAACGGGCCATATCACTTCAACTCTGCTTAGGAAACTGACAAGAACAGTAGCTCCTCTTCAGTCCAATACACAGTACGTGATGGGAACAGACGCGAGTGCTATTTGCACTGTGTATGGCAATGGGAGTGCAATAGTGACTCTTCTTTCCAGAAAACAACTCTGGCTCGTAGGACCAAAAACTGCATGTGATTCAACTCCATTTAGGACTGGGAAACATACGCTAGCTCGCCTTACAAGAAACACACTCTGCCTTTGAGAAAAGTGTACTCTTCTACTCTACTGTGTTTCTAATGGGGTCAGAACAGTGAGGTTGCTCAGAACAAAAGAACTGTGCTTCCTACACACATGGGCCATATCTAGATCAATTCTCCTTAGGAAACTGACAAGGACAGTAGATTCTCTTCAGTCCAATACACTGTACATGCTGGGAACAGACGCAAGTGCTATTTGCCCTGTGTATGACAATGGGAGCGCAATAGTGACTCTTCTTACCAGAAAACAACTCTTGCTCGTAGGAACAAAAACTGCATGTGATTCAACTCCATTTAGGACTGGGAAACAAATGCTAGCTCGCCTTACAAGAAACACACATTGCTTTTGAGAAAAGTGCACTCTTCTACTCTACTGTGTTTCCTATAGCGCCAGAACAGTGAGCTTGCTCAGAACAAAAGAACTGTGCTTCCTACACACACGGGCCATATCTAGTTCAACTCTGTTTAGTAAACTGACAAGAACAGTAGATCCTCTTCAGTCCAATACACTGTACATTCTGGGAACAGACGCCAGTGGTATTTGCACTGTGTACGGCAATGGGAGCACAAGAGTGACACTTTTTACCAGAAAACAACTCTTGCTCATAGGACCAGAAACTGCATGTGATTCAACTCCATTTATGACTGGGAAACAAACACCAGCTCGCCTTAGAAGAAACACACTCTGCTTTTGAGAAAAGAGCACTCTTTTACTCTACTGTGTTTTTTTTTGGGCCAGAACAGTGAAAATACTCAGAACAAAAGAACTGTGCTTCCTGCACACACGGGCCATATCTAGTTCAACTCTGCTTAGGAAACTGACTAGAACAGTAGCTCTTCTTCAGTCCAAAACACTGTACTTGCTGGGAACATACGCAAGTGCTATTTGCACTGTGTAAAGCAATGGGAGTGCAATAGTGACTCTTCTTACCAGAAAACAATTCTGTCTCTTAGGACCAGAAACTGCATGTGATTCAACTAGACTTAGGACTGGGAAACAAACGTTATCTTGCCTTACATGAAACAAGCTCTACTTTTGAGAAAAGGGCACACTTCTACTCTACTGTGTTTCCTATGAGGTCCGAACAGTGAGCTTGCTCAGAACAAAAGAACTGTGCTTCCAACACACACGGGCCATATCTAGTTCAACTCTGCTTAGGAAACTGACAAGAACAGTAGCTCCTCTTCAGTCCAATACACTGTACTTGATTGGAACAGACGCAAGTGCTATTTGTACTGTGTATGGCAATGGGAGCGCAATTGTGACTCTTCTTACCAAAAAACAGCTCTACTCGTAGGACCAGAAACTGCATGTGATTCAACTTCATTTAGGACTGGGAAACAAACGCTAGCTCACCTTACAAGAAACACACTCTGCTTCTGAGAAAAGAGCTCTCTTCTACTCTACTGTGTTTTCTATAGAGCCAAAACAGTGAGCTTGCTCAGAACAAAAGAACTGTGCTTCCTACACACGGCCATATCTAGATCAATTCTGCTTAGGAAACTGACAATAACAGTAGATCCTACTCAGTCCAATACACTGTAAATGCTGGGAACAGACGCCAGTGCTATTTGTAGTATGTATGACAGTTGGAGCGCAATAGTGACTCTTCTTACCAGAAGACAACTCTTGCTCGTAGGACCAGAAACTGCATGTGATTCAACTCCATTTAGGACTGGGAAACAAACGCTAGCTCGCCTTACAATAAACTCACTCTGCTTTTGAGAAAAGAGCACGCTTCTACTCTACTGTGTTTCCTATAGGGCCAGAACAGTGAGCTTGCTCAGAACAAAAGAACTGTGCTTCCTACACACACGGGCCATATCTAGTTCAACTCTGCTTAGGAATCTGACAAGGACAGTAGATCCTCTTCAGTCCAATACATTGTACATGCTGGGAAAAGACGCCAGTCCTATTTGCGCTGTGTAGGGGAATGGGAGTGCAATAGTGTCTTTTCTTACCAGAAAACAACTCTTGCTCGTAGGACCAGAAACTGCATGTGATTCAACTCCATTTAGGACTGAAAAACAAATGCTAGCTCGCCTTACAGCAAACACACTCTGCTTTTGAGAAAAGGGCACTCTTCTACTCTACAGTATTTCCTATAGGGCCAAAACAGTGAGCATGCTCAGAAAAAAAGAACTGTGCTTCCTACACACACGGCCATATCTAGTTCAATTCTGCTTAGGAAACTGACAAGAACAGTAGATCCTCTTCAGTCCAATACACTGTACATGCTGGGAACAGACGCCAGTGCTATTTGTAATGTGTATTACAATGGGAGCGCAATAGTGACTCTTCTAACAGGAAACCAACTCTTGCTCGTAGGACCAGAAACTGCATGTGATTCAACTCCATTTAGGACTGAAAAACAAACGCTAGCTCGCTTTACAAGAAACACACACTGCTTTTGAGAAAAGGGCTCTCTTCTACTCTACTGTGTTTCCTATAGGGTCAGAACAGTGAGCTTGCTCAGAACAAAAGATCTGTGCTTCCTACACACACGGTCATATCTAGTTCAATTCTGCTTATGAAACTGACAAGAACAGTAGATCCTCTTCAGTCCCATACACTGTACTTGCTGGGAACAGACGCCAGTGCTATTTGTAATGTGTATGACAATGGGAGCACAATAGTGACTCTTATTACCAGAAAACATCACTTGCTCCTAGGACCGGAAACTGCATGTGATTCAACTCCATTTAGGACTGGGAAACAAACGCTAGCTCGCCTTACAAGAAATACACTCTGCTTTTGAGAAAAGAGCACTCTTTTACTATACTGTGTTTTCTATAGAGCCAAAACAGTGAGCTTGCTCAGAACAAAAGAACTGTGCTTCCTAAACACACGGCCATATCTAGTTCAATTCTGCTTAGGAAACTGACAATAACAGTAGATCCTCCTCAGTCCAATACACTGTACATGCTGTGAACAGACGCCAGTGCTATTTGTAATGTGTATGACAATGGGAGCGCAATAGTGACTCTTCTTACCAGAAGACAACTCTTGCTCGTAGGACCAGAAACTGCATGTGATTCAACTCCATTTAGGACTGGGAAACAAACACTAGCTCGCCTTTCAAGAGACACACTCTGCTTTTGAGAAAAGAGCACTCTTCTACTCTACTGTGTTTTCTATAGAGCCAAAACAGTGAGCTTGCTCAGAACAAAAGAACTGTGCTTCCTACACACATGGACCATATCTAGTTCAATTCTGCTTAGGAAACTGACAATAACAGTAGATCCTACTCAGTCCAAAACACTGTAGTTGCTGGGAACAGACAGGAGTGCTAATTGCCCTGTGTATGACAATGGGAGTGCAATAGTGACTCTTCTTACCAGAAAACAACTCTTGCTCTTAGGACCAGAAACTGCATGTGATTCAACTTCATTTAGGACTGGGAAACAAACTCTAGCTCGCCTTACAAGAAACACACTCTGCTTTTGAGAAAAGAGCACTCTTCTACTCTAAAGTTTTTCCTATGGGGTCCGAACAGTGAGCTTGTTCAGAACAAAAGAAGTGTGCTTCCTACACACAGGGGCCATATCTAGTTCAACTCTGCTTAGGAAACTGACAAGAACACTAGCTCATCTTCAGTCAAATACACTGTACTTGCTGCGAACAGATGCGAGTGCTATTTGCACTGTGTATGGCAATGGGAGCGCAATAGTGACTCTTCTTACCAGAAAACAACCATTGCTCGTAGAACCAGAAACTGCATGTGATGCAACTCCATTTAGAACTGGGAAACAAACGCTAGCTCGCCTTACAATAAACTCACTCTGCTTTTGAGAAAAGAGCACTCTTCTACTCTACTGTGTTTCCTATAGGGCCAGAACAGTGAGCTTGCTCAGAACAAAAGAACTGTGCTTCCTACACACACGGGCCATATCTAGTTCAACTCTGCTTAGGAATCTGACAAGGACAGTAGATCCTCTTCAGTCCAATACATTGTACATGCTGGGAAAAGACGCCCGTCCTATTTGCGCTGTGTAGGGGAATGGGAGCG
Organism: Peromyscus eremicus; assembly: GCF_949786415.1. Classification (NCBI taxonomy): domain Eukaryota; kingdom Metazoa; phylum Chordata; class Mammalia; order Rodentia; family Cricetidae; genus Peromyscus; species Peromyscus eremicus. Next base: position 94,150 of record NW_026734824.1, read on the forward strand.
CAATATTGTCTTTTCTTACCAGAAAACAACATTTGCTCGAAGGACCAGAAACTGCATGGGATTCAACTCCATTTCAGACTGGGAAACAAACACTAGCTCGCCTTATAAGAAACACACTCTGCTTTTGAAAAAAGAGCACTCTTCTACTCTACTGTTTTTCCTATGGGGTCCAAACAGTGAGCTTATTCAGAACAAAAGTACTGTGCTTCCTACACACATGGTCATATCTAGTTCAATTCTGCTTTGGAAACTGACAAGAATAGTAGATCCTCTTCAGTCCAATACACTGTAGTTGCTGGGAACAGACGGGAGTGCTAATTGCCCTGTGTATGACAATGGGAGTGCAATAGTGACTCTTGTTACCAGAAAACAACTCTTGCTCGTAGGACCAGAAACTGCATGTGATTCAACTTCATTTAGGACTGGGAAACAAACTCTAGCTCGCCTTACAAGAAAAACACTCTGCTTTTGAGAAAAGAGCACTCTTCTACTCAAAAGTGTTTCCTATGGGGTCCGAACAGTGAGCTTGCTCAGAACAAAAGAAGTGTGCTTCCTACACACAGGGGCCATATCTAGTTCAACTCTGCTTAGGAAACTGACAAGAACACTAGCTCATCTTCAGTCAAATACACTGTACTTGCTGCGAACAGATGCGAGTGCTATTTGCACTGTGTATGGCAATGGGAGCGCAATAGTGACTCTTCTTACCAGAAAACAACTATTGCTCGTAGAACCAAAAACTACATGTGATTCAACTCCATTTAGGACTGGGAAACAAACGCTAGCTCGGCTTACAAGAAACACACTCTGCTGTTGAGAAAAGAGAACTCTTCAACTCTACTGTGTTTCCTATAGGGCCAAAACAGTGAGCTTGCTCAGAACAAAAGAACTGTGCTTCCTACACACACGGTCATATCTAGTTCAATGCTACTTAGGAAACTGACAAGAATAGTAGATCCTCTTCAGTCCAATACACTGTAGTTGCTGGGAACAGACACGAGTGCTATTTGCCCAGTGTATGACAATGGGAGCGCAATAGTGACTCTTCTTACCAGAAAACAACTCTTGCTCGTAGGACCAGAAACTGCATGTGATTCAACTCCATTTAGGACTGGGAAACAAACGCTAGCTCGCCTTACTACAAACACACTCTGCTTTTGAGAAAAGAGCCCTCTTCTAATCTAAAGTGTTTCCTATGCGGTCCGAACAGTGAGCTTGCTCAGAACAAAAGAACTGTGCTTCCTACACACACGAGCCATATCTAGTTTAACTCTGCTTAGAAAACTGACAAGAACAGTAGCTCCTCTTCAGTCCAATACACTGTACTTCCTGGGAACAGACGCGAGTGCTATTTGCACTGTGTATGGCAAAGGGAGCGTAATAGTGACTCTTCTTACCAGAAAACAACTCTTGCTCGTAGGACTAGAAACTGCATGGGATTCAACTCCATTTAGGACTGGGAAACAAACACTAGCTCGCCATACAAGAAACACACGCTGCTTTTGAGAAAAGAGCAATCTTCTACTCTACTGTGTTTCCTTTGGGATCCGAACAGTGAGCTTGCTCAGAACAAAAGAACTGTGCTGCCTACACACACGGGCCATATCTAGTTCAACTCTGCTTAGGAAACTGACAACAACAGTAGCTCATCTTCAGTCCAATACACTGTACTTGCTGGGAACAGACGCCAGTGCTATTTGCACTGTGTAGGGGAATGGGAGCACAATAGTGAATTTCCTTACCAGAAAACAACTCTTGCTCATCGGACCAAAAACTGCACGTGATTCAACTCCATTTAGGACTGGGAAACAAACACTAGCTCGCCTTAGAAGAAACACACTCTGCATTTGAGAAAAGAGCACTCTTCTACTCTACTGTGATTCCTATAGAGCCAAAACAGTGAGCTTGCTCAGAACAAAAGAACTGTGCTTCCTACACACACGGCCATATCTGGTTCAATTCTGCTTAGGAAACTGAGAAGAACAGTAGATCCTCTTCAGTCCAATATACTGGACATGCTGGGAATAGACGCCATTGCTATTTGCCTTGTGTATGACAATGGGAGCGCAATAGTGACTCTTCTTACCAGAAAACAACTCTTGCTAGTAGGACCAGAAACTGCATGTGATTCAACTCCATTTAGGACTGGGAAACAAACGCTAGCTCAACTTACAAGAAACACACTCTGCTTTTGAGAAAAGAGCACTCTTCTACTCTTCTGTGTTTCCTTTGGGGTGCAAACAGTGTGCTTGCTCAGAACAAAAGAACTGTGCTTCCTACACACACACCCAATTCTAGTTCAATTCTGCTTAGGAACCTGACAAAAACAGTAGATCCTCTTCAGTCCAATACACTGTACTTGCAGGGAACATACGCGAGTGCTATTTGCACTGTGTACGGCAATTGGAGCACAATAGTGACTCGTCTTACCAGAAAAGAACGTTTGCTCATAGGACAAAAAACTGCATGTGACTCAACTCCATTTAGGACTGGGAAACAAACTCTAGCTCGCTTTACAAGAAACACACTCTGCTTTTGAGAAAAGAGCACTCTTCTACTCTACTGTGTTTCCTATAGGGCCAGAACAGTGAGCTTGCTCAGAAAAAAGAACTGTGCTTCCTACACACGGGCCATATCTAGTTCAACTCTTCTTAAGAAACTGAGAAGAACAGTAGCTCCTCTTCAGTCCAATACACTGTACTTGCTGGGAACAGACGGGAGGGCTATTTGCACTGTGTATGGCAATGGGATCGCAATAGTGACTTTCTTTACCAGAAAACAACTCTTGCTCGTAGGACCAGAAACTGCATGTGATTCAACTCCATTTAGGACTGGGACACAAACGCTAGCTTTCCTTACAAGAAACTCACTCTGCTTTTGAGAAAAGAGCACTCTTCTACTCGACAGTTTTTCCTATGGGGTCCGAACAGTGAGATTGCTCAGAACAAAAAAACTGTGCTTTCTACACACACGGCCATATCTAGTTCAAGTCTGCTTAGGAAACTGACAAGAACAGTAGCTCCTCTTCAGTCCGATACACTGTACTTGCTGGGAAGAGACGCAAGTGCTATTTGCACTGTGTATGGCAATGGGAGTGCAATAGTGACTTTTCTTACCAGAAAACAAGTCTTACTCATAGGACCAGAAACTGCATGGGATTCAACTCCATTTAGGACTGAAAAACAAATGCTAGCTCGCCTTACAAGAAACACACTCTGCTTTTGAGAAAAGGGCACTCTTCTACTCTACAGTATTTCCTATAGGGCCAAAACAGTGAGCATGCTCAGAAAAAAAGAACTGTGCTTCCTACACACACGGCCATATCTAGTTCAATTCTGCTTAGGAAACTGACAAGAACAGTAGATCCTCTTCAGTCCAATACACTGTACATGCTGGGAACAGAAGCCAGTGCTATTTGTAATGTGTATGACAATGGGAGCGCAATAGTGACTCTTCTAACCAGAAAACAACTCTTGATCGTAGGACCAGAACCTGCATGTGATTCAACTCCATTTAGGACTGAAAAACAAACGCTAGCTCGCCTTACAAGAAACACACACTGCTTTTGAGAAAAGGGCTCTCTTCTACTCTACTGTGTTTCCTATAGGGTCAGAACAGTGAGCTTGCTCAGAACAAAAGATCTGTGCTTCCTACACACACGGTCATATCTAGTTCAATTCTGCTTATAAAACTGACAAGAACAGTAGATCCTCTTCAGTCCCATACACTGTACTTGCTGGGAACAGACGCCAGTGCTATTTGTAATGTGTATGACAATGGGAGCGCAATAGTGACTCTTCTTACCAGAAAACATCTCTTGCTCCTAGGACCAGAAACTGCATGTGATTCAACTCCTTTTAGGACTGGGAAACAAACACTAGCTCGCCTTACAAGAAACACACTCTGCTTTTGAGAAAAGAGCACTCTTCTACTCTTCTGTGTTTCCTTTGGTGTCCAAACAGTGAGCTTGCTCAGAACCAAAGAACTGTGCTTCCTACACAAACGGGCCATATCACTTCAACTCTGCTTAGGAAACTGACAAGAACAGTAGCTCCTCTTCAGTCCAATACACAGTACGTGATGGGAACAGACGCGAGTGCTATTTGCACTGTGTATGGCAATGGGAGTGCAATAGTGACTCTTCTTTCCAGAAAACAACTCTGGCTCGTAGGACCAAAAACTGCATGTGATTCAACTCCATTTAGGACTGGGAAACATACGCTAGCTCGCCTTACAAGAAACACACTCTGCCTTTGAGGAAAGTGTACTCTTCTACTCTACTGTGTTTCTAATGGGGTCAGAACAGTGAGGTTGCTCAGAACAAAAGAACTGTGCTTCCTACACACATGGGCCATATCTAGATCAATTCTCCTTAGGAAACTGACAAGGACAGTAGATTCTCTTCAGTCCAATACACTGTACATGCTGGGATTAGACGCCAGTGCTATTTGCCCTGTGTATGACAATGGGAGCGCAATAGTGACTCTTCTTACCAGAAAACAACTCTTGCTCGTAGGACCAGAAACTGCATGTGATTCAACTCCATTTTGGACTTTGAAACAATCGTTAGCTCGCCTTACAAGAAACACACTCTGCTTTTGAGAAAAGAGCCCTCTTCTATTCTAAAGTGTTTCCTATGGAGTCCGAAGAGTGAGCTTGCTCAGAACAAAAGAACTGTGCTTCCTACACACACGGGCCATATCTAGTTCAACTCTGCTTAGGAAACTGACAAGAACAGTGGCTCCTCTTCAGTGAAATACACTGTACATGCTGGGAACAGACGCCAGTGCTATTTGCCCTGTGTATGATAATGGGAGCGCAATAGTGACTCTTCTTACCAGAAAACAACTCTTGCTCGTAGGACCAGAAACTGCATGTGATTCAACTCCATTTAGAACTGGGATCCAAACACTAGCTCGCCTTACAATAAACACACTCTTCTTTTGAGAAAAGAGCATTCTTCTACTGTACTGTGTTTCCTATAGGTTCCGAACAGTGAGCTTGCTCCAAACAAAAGAACCGTGCTTCCAACACACACGGGCCATATCTAGTTCAACTCTGCTTAGGAAACTGACAATAACAGTAGATCCTCTGCAGTCCAATACACTGTACTTGCTGGGAACAGACACCAGTGCTATTTGCACTGTGTATGGCAATGGGAGCGCAATAGTGACTCTTCTTAGCAGAAAACAACTCTTGCTCGTAGGAACAAAAACTGCATGTGATTCAACTCCATTTAGGACTGGGAAACAAATGCTAGCTCGCCTTACAAGAAACACACATTGCTTTTGAGAAAAGAGCACTCTTCTACTCTACTGTGTTTCCTATAGCGCCAGAACAGTGAGCTTGCTCAGAACAAAAGAACTGTGCTTCCTACACACACGGGCCATATCTAGTTCAACTCTGTTTAGTAAACTGACAAGAACAGTAGATCCTCTTCAGTCCAATACACTGTACATTCTGGGAACAGACGCCAGTGGTATTTGCACTGTGTACGGCAATGGGAGCACAAGAGTGACACTTTTTACCAGAAAACAACTCTTGCTCATAGGACCAGAAACTGCATGTGATTCAACTCCATTTATGACTGGGAAACAAACACCAGCTCGCCTTACAAGAAACACACTCTGCTTTTGAGAAAAGAGCACTCTTTTACTCTACTGTGTTTTTTTTTGGGCCAGAACAGTGAAAATACTCAGAACAAAAGAACTGTGCTTCCTGCACACACGGGCCATATCTAGTTCAACTCTGCTTAGGAAACTGACTAGAACAGTAGCTCCTCTTCAGTCCAAAACACTGTACTTGCTGGGAATTACGCAAGTGCTATTTGCACTGTGTAAAGCAATGGGAGTGCAATAGTGACTCTTCTTACCAGAAAACAATTCTGGCTCTTAGGACCAGAAACTGCATGTGATTCAACTAGACTTAGGACTGGGAAACAAACGTTATCTTGCCTTACACGAAACAAGCTCTACTTTTGAGAAAAGGGCACACTTCTACTCTACTGTGTTTCCTATGAGGTCCGAACAGTGAGCTTGCTCAGAACAAAAGAACTGTGCTTCCAACACACACGGGCCATATCTAGTTCAACTCTGCTTAGGAAACTGACAAGAACAGTAGCTCCTCTTCAGTCCAATACACTGTACTTGATTGGAACAGACGCAAGTGCTATTTGTACTGTGTATGGCAATGGGAGCGCAATTGTGACTCTTCTTACCAAAAAACAGCTCTACTCGTAGGACCAGAAACTGCATGTGATTCAACTTCATTTAGGACTGGGAAACAAACGCTAGCTCACCTTACAAGAAACACACTCTGCTTCTGAGAAAAGAGCTCTCTTCTACTCTACTGTGTTTTCTATAGAGCCAAAACAGTGAGCTTGCTCAGAACAAAAGAACTGTGCTTCCTACACACGGCCATATCTAGATCAATTCTGCTTAGGAAACTGACAATAACAGTAGATCCTACTCAGTCCAATACACTGTAAATGCTGGGAACAGACGCCAGTGCTATTTGTAGTATGTATGACAGTTGGAGCGCAATAGTGACTCTTCTTACCAGAAGACAACTCTTGCTCGTAGGACCAGAAACTGCATGTGATTCAACTCCATTTAGGACTGGGAAACAAACGCTAGCTCGCCTTACAATAAACTCACTCTGCTTTTGAGAAAAGAGCACGCTTCTACTCTACTGTGTTTCCTATAGGGCCAGAACAGTGAGCTTGCTCAGAACAAAAGAACTGTGCTTCCTACACACACGGGCCATATCTAGTTCAACTCTGCTTAGGAATCTGACAAGGACAGTAGATCCTCTTCAGTCCAATACATTGTACATGCTGGGAAAAGACGCCAGTCCTATATGCGCTGTGTAGGGGAATGGGAGTGCAATAGTGTCTTTTCTTACCAGAAAACAACTCTTGCTCGTAGGACCAGAAACTGCATGTGATTCAACTCCATTTAGGACTGAAAAACAAATGCTAGCTCGCCTTACAACAAACACACTCTGCTTTTGAGAAAAGGGCACTCTTCTACTCTACAGTATTTCCTATAGGGCCAAAACAGTGAGCATGCTCAGAAAAAAAGAACTGTGCTTCCTACACACACGGCCATGTCTAGTTCAATTCTGCTTAGGAAACTGACAAGAACAGTAGATCCTCTTCAGTCCAATACACTGTACATGCTGGGAACAGACGCCAGTGCTATTTGTAATGTGTATTACAATGGGAGCTCAATAGTGACTCTTCTAACAGGAAACCAACTCTTGCTCGTAGGACCAGAAACTGCATGTGATTCAACTCCATTTAGGACTGAAAAACAAACGCTAGCTCGCTTTACAAGAAACACACACTGCTTTTGAGAAAAGGGCACTCTTCTACTCTACTGTGTTTCCTATAGGGCAAAAACAGTGAGCTTGCTCAGAACAAAAGAACTGTGCTTCCTACACACACGGCCATATCTAGTTCAATTCTTCTTAGGAAACTGACAAGAACAGTAGCTCCTCTTCAGTCCAATACCTGTACATGCTGGGAACAGACGCGAGTGCTATTTGCACTATGTATGGCAATGGGAGCACAATAGTGACTTTCCTTACCAGAAAACAACTCTAGCTCGTAGGACCCAAAAATGCATGTGATTCAACTCCATTTAGGACTGGAAACAAACGCTAGCTCGCCTTACAAGAAAATCACTCTGCTTTTGAGAAAAGAGCACTCTTCAACTCTACTGCGTTTCCTATAGGGCCAAAACAGTGAGCTTGCTCTGAAAAAAGGAACTGTGCTTCCTACACACACGGTCATATCTAGTTCAATTCTGCTTATGAAACTGACGAGAACACTAGATCCTCTTCAGTCCCATATACGGTACTTGCTGGGAACAGACGCCAGTGCTATTTGCCCTGTGTATGACAATGGGAGCGCAATAGTGACTCTTCTTACCAGAAAACAACTCTTGCTCGTAGGACCAGAAACTGCATGTGATTCAACTCCATTTCAGTCTGGGAAACAAACACTAGCGAGCCTTACAAGAAACACACTCTGCTTTTGAGAAAAGAGCACTCTTCTACTCTACTGTGTTTCCTATGGGGTCTGAACAGTGAGCTTGCTCAGAACAAAAGAACTGTGCTTCCTACACACAGGGGCCATATCTAGTTCAACTCTGCTTAGGAAACTGACAAGAACAGTAGATCCTCTTCAGTCCCATACACTGTACTTGCTGGGAACAGACGCCAGTGCTATTTGTAATGTGTATGACAATGGGAGCGCAATAGTGACTCTTATTACCAGAAAACATCACTTGCTCCTAGGACCGGAAACTGCATGTGATTCAACTCCATTTAGGACTGGGAAACAAACGCTAGCTCGCCTTACAAGAAATACACTCTGCTTTTGAGAAAAGAGCACTCTTTTACTATACTGTGTTTTCTATAGAGCCAAAACAGTGAGCTTGCTCAGAACAAAAGAACTGTGCTTCCTAAACACACGGCCATATCTAGTTCAATTCTGCTTAGGAAACTGACAATAACAGTAGATCCTCCTCAGTCCAATACACTGTACATGCTGTGAACAGACGCCAGTGCTATTTGTAATGTGTATGACAATGGGAGCGCAATAGTGACTCTTCTTACCAGAAGACAACTCTTGCTCGCAGGACCAGAAACTGCATGTGATTCAACTCCATTTAGGACTGGGAAACAAACACTAGCTCGCCTTTCAAGAGACACACTCTGCTTTTGAGAAAAGAGCACTCTTCTACTCTACTGTGTTTTCTATAGAGCCAAAACAGTGAGCTTGCTCAGAACAAAAGAACTGTGCTTCCTACACACATGGACCATATCTAGTTCAATTCTGCTTAGGAAACTGACAATAACAGTAGATCCTACTCAGTCCAAAACACTGTAGTTGCTGGGAACAGACAGGAGTGCTAATTGCCCTGTGTATGACAATGGGAGTGCAATAGTGACTCTTCTTACCAGAAAACAACTCTTGCTCTTAGGACCAGAAACTGCATGTGATTCAACTTCATTTAGGACTGGGAAACAAACTCTAGCTCGCCTTACAAGTAACACACTCTGCTTTTGAGAAAAGAGCACTCTTCTACTCTAAAGTTTTTCCTATGGGGTCCGAACAGTGGGCTTGTTCAGAACAAAAGAAGTGTGCTTCCTACACACAGGGGCCATATCTAGTTCAACTCTGCTTAGGAAACTGACAAGAACACTAGCTCATCTTCAGTCAAATACACTGTACTTGCTGCGAACAGATGCGAGTGCTATTTGCACTGTGTATGGCAATGGGAGCGCAATAGTGACTCTTCTTACCAGAAAACAACTATTGCTCGTAGAACCAGAAACTGCATGTGATGCAACTCCATTTAGAACTGGGAAACAAACGCTAGCTCGCCTTACAATAAACTCACTCTGCTTTTGAGAAAAGAGCACTCTTCTACTCTACTGTGTTTCCTATAGGGCCAGAACAGTGAGCTTGCTCAGAACAAAAGAACTGTGATTCCTACACACACGGGCCATATCTAGTTCAACTCTGCTTAGGAATCTGACAAGGACAGTAGATCCTCTTCAGTCCAATACATTGTACATGCTGGGAAAAGACGCCCGTCCTATTTGCGCTGTGTAGGGGAATGGGAGCGCAATATTGTCTTTTCTTACCAGAAAACAACATTTGCTCGAAGGACCAGAAACTGCATGGGATTCAACTCCATTTCAGACTGGGAAACAAACACTAGCTCGCCTTATAAGAAACACACTCTGCTTTTGAAAAAAGAGCACTCTTCTACTCTACTGTTTTTCCTATGGGGTCCAAACAGTGAGCTTATTCAGAACAAAAGTACTGTGCTTCCTACACACATGGTCATATCTAGTTCAATTCTGCTTAGGAAACTGACAAGAATAGTAGATCCTCTTCAGTCCAATACACTGTAGTTGCTGGGAACAGACGGGAGTGCTAATTGCCCTGTGTATGACAATGGGAGTGCAATAATGACTCTTGTTACCAGAAAACAACTCTTGCTCGTAGGACCAGAAACTGCATGTGATTCAACTCCATTTAGGACTGGGAAACAAACTCTAGCTCGCCTTACAAGAAAAACACTCTGCTTTTGAGAAAAGAGCACTCTTCTACTCAAAAGTGTTTCCTATGGGGTCCGAACAGTGAGCTTGCTCAGAACAAAAGAAGTGTGCTTCCTACACACAGGGGCCATATCTAGTTCAACTCTGCTTAGGAAACTGACAAGAACACTAGCTCATCTTCAGTCAAATACACTGTACTTGCTGCGAACAGATGCGAGTGCTATTTGCACTGTGTATGGCAATGGGAGCGCAATAGTGACTCTTCTTACCAGAAAACAACTATTGCTCGTAGAACCAAAAACTACATGTGATTCAACTCCATTTAGGACTGGGAAACAAACGCTAGCTCGGCTTACAAGAAACACACTCTGCTGTTGAGAAAAGAGAACTCTTCAACTCTACTGTGTTTCCTATAGGGCCAAAACAGTGAGCTTGCTCAGAACAAAAGAACTGTGCTTCCTACACACACGGTCATATCTAGTTCAATGCTACTTAGGAAACTGACAAGAATAGTAGATCCTCTTCAGTCCAATACACTGTAGTTGCTGGGAACAGACGCCAGTGCTATTTGCCCAGTGTATGACAATGGGAGCGCAATAGTGACTCTTCTTACCAGAAAACAACTCTTGCTCGTAGGACCAGAAACTGCATGTGATTCAACTCCATTTAGGACTGGGAAACAAACGCTAGCTCGCCTTACAACAAACACACTCTGCTTTTGAGAAAAGAGCCCTCTTCTAATCTAAAGTGTTTCCTATGCGGTCCGAACAGTGAGCTTGCTCAGAACAAAAGAACTGTGCTTCCTACACACACGAGCCATATCTAGTTTAACTCTGCTTAGAAAACTGACAAGAACAGTAGCTCCTCTTCAGTCCAATACACTGTACTTCCTGGGAACAGACGCGAGTGCTATTTGCACTGTGTATGGCAAAGGGAGCGTAATAGTGACTCTTCTTACCAGAAAACAACTCTTGCTCGTAGGACTAGAAACTGCATGGGATTCAAGTCCATTTAGGACTGGGAAACAAACACTAGCTCGCCATACAAGAAACACACGCTGCTTTTGAGAAAAGAGCAATCTTCTACTCTACTGTGTTTCCTTTGGGATCCGAACAGTGAGCTTGCTCAGAACAAAAGAACTGTGCTGCCTACACACACGGGCCATATCTAGTTCAACTCTGCTTAGGAAACTGACAACAACAGTAGCTCATCTTCAGTCCAATACACTGTACTTTCTGGGAACAGACGCGAGTGCTATTTGCACTGTGTAGGGGAATGGGAGCACAATAGTGAATTTCCTTACCAGAAAACAACTCTTGCTCATCGGACCAAAAACTGCATGTGATTCAACTCCATTTAGGACTGGGAAACAAACGCTAGCTAGCCTTAGAAGAAACACACTCTGCATTTGAGAAAAGAGCACTCTTCTACTCTACTGTGATTCCTATAGAGCCAAAACAGTGAGCTTGCTCAGAACAAAAGAACTGTGCTTCCTACACACACGGCCATATCTGGTTCAATTCTGCTTAGGAAACTGACAAGAACAGTAGATCCTCTTCAGTCCAATACACTGGACATGCTGGGAATAGACGCCATTGCTATTTGCCTTGTGTATGACAATGGGAGCGCAATAGTGACTCTTCTTACCAGAAAACAACTCTTGCTAGTAGGACCAGAAACTGCATGTGATTCAACTCCATTTAGGACTGGGAAACAAACGCTAGCTCGACTTACAAGAAACACACTCTGCTTTTGAGAAAAGAGCACTCTTCTACTCTTCTGTGTTTCCTTTGGGGTGCAAACAGTGTGCTTGCTCAGAACAAAAGAACTGTGCTTTCTACACACACGGGCCATATATAGTTCAACTCTGCTTAGAAAACTGACAAAAACAGTAGCTCCTCTTCTGTCCAATACACTGTACTTGCTGGGAACAGAAGCGAGAGCTATTTGCACTGTATATGGCAATGGGAGCCCAAAAGTGACTCTTCTTACCAGAAAACAACTCTTGCTCGTAGGACCAAAAACTGCATGGGATTCAACTCCATTTCAGACTGGGAAACAAACACTAGCTCTCCTTACAAGAAACACACTCTGCTTTTGAGAAAAGAGCACTCTTCTACTATACTGTGTTTCCTACAGGGCCAGAACAGTGAGCTTGCTCAGAACAAATGAACTTTGCTTCCTACACACACGGGCTATATCTAATTCAACTCTGCTGAGGAGACTGACAAGAACAGTAGCTCCTCTTCAGTCAAATACACTGTACATGCTGGGAATAGACGCCAGTGCTATTTGCACTGTGTATGGCAATGGGAGCACAATAGTGACTCTTCTTACCAGAAAACAACTCTTGCTTGTACGACCAAAAACTGCATGTGATTCAACTACATTTAGGACTGGGAAACAAACGCTAGCTCGCCTTACAAGAAACACACTCTGCTTTTGAGAAAAGAGCACTCTTCTACTCTACTGTGTTTCCTATGCGGTCCGAAAAGTAAGCTTGCTCAGAACAAAATAACTGTGCTTCCTACACACACAAGCCATATTTAGTTCAACTCTGCTTAGGAAACTGACAAGAACAGTAGCTCCTCTTCAGTCCAATACACTGTACCTCCTGGGAACAGACCCGAGTGCTATTTGCACTGTTTATGTCAATGGGAGCACAATAGTGACTCTTCTTACCAAAAAACAACTCTTGCTCATAGGACCAGAAACTGTATGGGATTCAACTCCATTTCTGTCTGGGAAACAAATGCTAGCTCGCCTTACAAGAAATACACACTGCTTTTGAGAAAAGAGCACTCTTCTACTCTACTGTGTTTTCTGTAGAGTCAAAAGAATGAGCTTGCTCAGAACAAAAGAACTTTGCTTCCTACACACACGGCCATATCTAGTTCAAATCTACTTAGAAAACTGACAATAATAGTAGATCCTCCTCAGTGCAATACACTGTACATGCTGGGAACAGACGCCAGTGCTATTTGTAATGTGTATGACAATGGGAGCACAATAGTGACTCTTCTTACCAGAAGACAACTTTTGCTCGTAGGACCAGAAACTGCATGGGATTCAACTCCATTTAGGACTGCGAAACAAATGCTAGCTCGCCTTACAACAAACACCCTCTGCTTTTGAGAAAAGAGCCCTCTTCTACTCTAAAGTGTTTCCAATGGGGTACCAACAGTGAGCTTGCTCAGAACAAAGGAACTGTGCTTCCTACACACACGAGCCATATCTAGTTCAACTCTCCTTAGGAAACTGACAGAAACAGTAGCTCCTCTTCAGTCCAATACACGGTACTTGCTGGGAAGAGACGCCAGTGCTATTTGCCCTGTGTATGACAATGGGAGCGCAATAGTGACTCTTCTTACCAGAAAACAACTCTTGCTCGTAGGACCAAAAACTGCATGTGATTCAACTCCATTTAGGACTGGGAAACAAAGGCTGGCTCGCCTTACAAGAAACACACTCTGCTTTTGAGAAAAGAGCACTCTCTACTCTACTGTGTTTCCTATAGGGCCAAAACAATGAGCTTGCTCAGAACAAAAGAACTGTGCTTCCTACACACACGGGCTATATCTAGTTCTACTCTGCTTAGGAAACTGACAAGAACAGTAGCTCCTCTTCAGTCCAATACACTGTACATGCTGGGAACAGACGCCAGTGCTATTTGCCCTATGTATGGCAATGGAAGCGCAATAGTGACTCTTCTTACCAGAAAACAACTCTTGCTCGTAGGACCAGAAACTGCATGTGATTCAACTCCATTTAGGACTGAAAAACAAACGGTAGCTCGCCTTACAAGAAAAACAATCTGCTTTTCAGAAAAGGGCACTCTTCTACTCTACTGTGTTTCCTATAGGGCAGAAACAGTGAGCTTGCTCAGAACAAAAGAACTGTGCTTCCTACACACACGGCCATATCTAGTTCAATTCTTCTTAGGAAACTGACAAGAACAGTAGCTCCTCTTCAGTCCAATACCTGTACATGCTGGGAACAGACGCGAGTGCTATTTGCACTATGTATGGCAATGGGAGCACAATAGTGACTTTCCTTACCAGAAAACAACTCTAGCTCGTAGGACCCAAAAATGCATGTGATTCAACTCCATTTAGGACTGGAAACAAACGCTAGCTCGCCTTACAAGAAAATCACTCTGCTTTTGAGAAAAGAGCACTCTTCAACTCTACTGCGTTTCCTATAGGGCCAAAACAGTGAGCTTGCTCTGAAAAAAGGAACTGTGCTTCCTACACACACGGTCATATCTAGTTCAATTCTGCTTATGAAACTGACGAGAACACTAGATCCTCTTCAGTCCCATATACGGTACTTGCTGGGAACAGACGCCAGTGCTATTTGCCCTGTGTATGACAATGGGAGCGCAATAGTGACTCTTCTTACCAGAAAACAACTCTTGCTCGTAGGACCAGAAACTGCATGTGATTCAACTCCATTTCAGTCTGGGAAACAAACACTAGCGAGCCTTACAAGAAACACACTCTGCTTTTGAGAAAAGAGCACTCTTCTACTCTACTGTGTTTCCTATGGGGTCTGAACAGTGAGCTTGCTCAGAACAAAAGAACTGTGCTTCCTACACACAGGGGCCATATCTAGTTCAACTCTGCTTAGGAAACTGACAAGAACAGTAGCTCATCTTCAGTCCAATACACAGTACTTGCTGCGAACAGACGCGATTGCTGTTTGCACTGTGTATTTCAATGGGAGCACAATAGTGACTCTTCTTACCAGAAAACAACCCTTGCTCCTAGGACCAAAAACTACATGTGATTCAACTCCATTTAGGACTGGGAAACAAACGCTAGCTCGCCTTACAAGAAACACACTCTGCTTTTGAGAAAAGAGCACTCTTCTACTCTACTGTGTTTCCTATAGGGCAAAACAGTGAGCTTTCTCAGAACAAAAGAACTGTGCTTCCTACACACACGGTCATATCTAGTTCAATTCTGCTTATGAAACTGACAAGAATAGTAGATCCTCTTCAGTCCAATACTCTGTAGTTGCTGGAAACAGACGCGAGTGCTATTTGCCCAGTGTATGACAATGGGAGGGCAATAGTGACTCTTCTTACCAGAAAACAATTCTTGCTCATAGGACCAGAAACTGCATGTGATTCAACTCCATTTAGGATTGGGAAACTAATGCTAGCTCGCCTTACAAGAAACACACACTGCTTTTGAGAAACGGGCACTCTTCTACTCTACTGTTTTTCTTATGGGGTCAGAACAATGAGCTTTCTCAGAACAGAAGAACTATGCTTCCTACACACACGGGCCATATCTAGATCAATTCTGCTTAGGAAACTGACAAGGACAGTAGAACCTCTTCAGTCCAATACACTGTACATGCTGGGAACAGACGCGAGTGCTATTTGCCCTGTGTATGACATATGGAGCACAACAGTGACTCTTCTTACCAGAAAACAACTCTTGCTCATAGGACCAGAAACTGCATGTAATTCAACTCCATTTAGGATTGGGAAACAAATGCTAGCTCGCCTTACAAGAAACACACTCTGCTTTTGCGAAAAGAGCAATCTTCTAATCTAATGTGTTTCCTATGGGGTCCGAACAGTGAGCTTGCTCAGAACAAAAGAACTGTGCTTCCTACACACACGAGCCATATCTAGTTCAACTCTGCTTAGGAAACTGACAAGAACAGTAGCTCCTCTTCAGTCCAATACA
Organism: Peromyscus eremicus; assembly: GCF_949786415.1. Lineage (NCBI taxonomy): Eukaryota > Metazoa > Chordata > Mammalia > Rodentia > Cricetidae > Peromyscus > Peromyscus eremicus. The sequence goes on from NW_026734824.1 coordinate 109,929, forward strand.
CTATAATTCCTGCGAAGAGACGCGAGTGCTATTTGCACTGTGTATGGCAATGGGAGCGTAATAGTGACTCTTCTTACCAGAAAACAACTCTTTGTCATAGGACCAGAAACTGCATGGGATTCAACTCCATTTCTGACTGGAAAACAAACACTAGCTCACCTTACAAGAAACACACACTGCTTTTGAGAAAAGAGCACTCTTCTACTCTACTGTGTTTTCTATAGAGCCAAAACAGTGAGCTTGCTCAGAACAAAAGAACTGTACTTCCTACACACACGGCCATATCTAGTTCAATTCTGCTTAGGAAACTGACAATAACAGTGGATCCTCTTCAGTCCAATACACTGTACATGCTGGAAACAGACGCCAGTGCTATTTGTAATGTGTATGACAATGGGAGCACAATAGTGACTCTTCTTACCAGAAAACAACTCTTACTCCTAGGACCAGAAACTGCATGGGATTCAACTCCATTTAGGACTCCGAAACAAACACTAGCTCGCCTTACAAGAAACACACTCTGCTTTTGAGAAAAGAGCACTCTTCTACTCTACTGTGTTTCCTTTGGGGTCCAAACAGTGAGCTTGCTCAGAACAAAAGAACTGTGCTTCCTACACACACACCCATATCTAGTTCAATTCTGCTTAGGAAACTGACAAGAACAGTAGCTCCTCTTTAGTCCAGTACACTGTACTTGCTGGGAACAGACGCGAGTGCTATTTGCACTGTGTATGGCAATGGGAGCACAATAGTGACTTTCCTTACCAGAAAACAACTTTTGCTCGTAGGACCAAAAACTGCATGTGATTCAACACCATTTGGGACTGGGAAACAAACGCTAGCTCGCCTTACAAGAAACCCACTCTTCTTTTGAGAAAAGAGCACTCTTCTACTCTACTGTGTTTCCTATGTGGACCGAACAGTGTGCTTGCTCAGAACAAAAGAACTGTGCTTCCTACACACACGGCCCATATCTAGTTCAAGTCTGCTTAGGATACTGACAAGAACAGTACCTCATCTTTAGTCCAATACACTGTAGTTCCTGGGAACAGAAGCGAGTGCTATTTTCACTGTGTATGGCAATGGGAGCGCAAAAGTGACTTTTCTTACCAGAAAACAACTCTTGCTGGTAGGACCAGAAACTGCATGGGATTCAACTCCATTTCTGACTGGGAAACAAACACTAGCTCGCCTTACAAAAACACACTCTGCTTTTGAGAAAAGAGCACTCTTCTAGTCTACTGTGTTTCCTATAGGGCCATAACAGTGAGCTTGCTCAGAACAAAAGAACTGTGCTTCCTACACACACGGCCATATCTAGTTCAATTCTGCTTAGGAACCTGACAAGAACAGTAGATCCTCTTCAGTCCAATACACTGTACTTGCTGGGAACAGAAGCCAGTGCTATTTGTCCTGTGTATGGCAATGGCAGCGCAATAGTGACTCTTCTTACCAGAAAACAACTCTTGCTCGTAGGACCAGAAACTGCATGTGATTCAACTCCATTTAGGACTGGGAAACAAACGCTCGCTGGCCTTACAAGAAACACACTCTGCTTTAGAGAAAAGAGCACTCTTCTACTCTACTTGTTTCCTATAGGGCCAGAACAGTGAGCTTGCTCAGAACAAAAGAACTGTGCTTCCTACACACACGGGCCATATCTAGTTCAACTCTGCTTAGGAAACTGACAAGAACAGTAGCTCCTCTTCAGTCCCATACACTGTATATGCTGGGAACAGACGCATGTTCTATTTGCACTGTGTATGGCAATTGGAGCACAATAGTGTCTCGTCTTACCAGAAGACAACTCTTGCTCATAGGACAAAAAACTGCATGTGACACAACTCCATTTAAGACTGCGAAACAAACGCTGGCTCGCCTTCCAAGAAAAACACTCTGCTTTTGAGAAAAGAGCACTCTTCTATTCTACTGTGTTTCCTATGTGTTCCGAACAGTGAGCTTGCTCAGAACAAAAAAACTGTGCTTCCTACACACACGGCCATATCTAGTTCATGTCTGCTTAGGAACCTGACAAGAACAGTAGCGCCTGTTCAGTCCAATACACTGTACTTGCTGGGAACAGACGCCAGTGCTATTTGTCCTGTGTATGGCAATGGCAGCACAATAGTGACTCTTCTTACCAGAAAACAACTCTTGCTCGTAGGACCAGAAACTGCATGGGATTCAACTCCATTTAGGACTGGGAAACAAACGCTAGCTTGCCTTACAAGAAACACACTCTGCTTTTGAGAAAAGAGCACTCTTCTACATTACTGTGTTTCCTATGGGGTCCAAACAGTGAGCTTGCTCAGAACCAAAGAACTGTGCTTCCTACACACACGGGACATATCTCGTTCAACTCTGCTTAGCAAACTGACAAGAACAGTAGCTTCTCTTCAGTCTGATACACTGTACTTGCCGGGAACAGACGCGAGTGCTATTTGCACTGTGTATGACAATGGGAGCGCAATAGTGACTTTCCATACCAGAAAACAACTCTTGCTCGTAGGACCAGAACCTGCCTGTGATTGAACTCCATTTATGGCTGGGAAACAAACGCTAGCTCGCCTTACAAGAAACACACTCTGCTTTTGAGAAAGGAGCACTCTTCTACTCTACTGTATTTCCTACAGGGCCAGAACAGTGAGCTTGCTCAGAACAAAAGAACTGTGCTTCCTACACACACGGCCATATCTAGTTCAATTCTGCTTACGAACCTGACAAGAACTGTAGATCCTCTTCAGTCCAATACACTGTAAATGCTGGGAACACACGCCAGTGCTATTTATCTTGTGTATGGCAATGGCAGCGCAATATTGACTCTTCTTACCAGAAAACAACTCTTGTTCGTAGGACCAGAAACTGCATGGGATTCAACTCCATTTAGGACTGGGAAACAAACGCTAGCTCTGCTTACAAAAAACAAACTCTGCTTTTGAGGAAAGAGCACTCTTCTACTCTACTGTGTTTCTTATGGGGTGCAAACAGTGAGCTTGCTCAGAATAAAAGAACTGTGCTTCCTACACACACGGAACATATCTCGTTCAACTCTGCTTAGCAAACTGACAAGAACAGTAGCTTCTCTTCAGTCTGATACACTGTACTTGCTGGGAACAGACGCGAGTGCTATTTGTCCTGTGTATGGCAATGGCAGCACAATACTGACTCTTCTTTCCATAAAACAACTCTTGCTCGTAGGACCAGAAACTGCATGTGATTCAACTCTATTAAGGACTGGGAAACAAACGCTAGCTGGCCTTACAAGAAACACACTCTGCTTTAGAGAAAAGAACACTCTTCTACTCTACTGTGTTTATTATAGGGCCTGAACAGTGAGCTTGCTCAGAAAAAAAGAACTGTGCTTCCTACACACACACCCATATCTAGTTCAATTCTGCTTAGGAACCTGACAAGAACAGTAGGTCCTCTTCAGTCCAATAGACTGTACTTGCTGGGAACATACAAGAGTGCTATTTGCACTGTGTATGGCAATTGGAGCACAATAGTGACTCGTCTTACCAGAAAAAAACGCTTGCTCGTAGGACAAAAAACAGCATGTGACTCAACTCCATTTAGGACTGGGAAACAAACTCTAGCTCGCTTTACAAGAAACACACTCTGTTTTTGAGAAAAGAGCACTCTTCTACTCTACTGTGTTTCCTGTAGGGCCAGAACAGTGAGCTTGCTCAGAAAAAAGAACTGTGCTTCCTACACACACAGGCCGTATCTAGTTCAACTCTTCTTAAGAAACTGAGAAGAACAGTAGCTCCTCTTCAGTCCAATACACTGTACTTGCTGGGAACAGATGGGAGGGCTATTTGCACTGTGAATGGCAATGGGATTGCAATAGTGACTTTCCTTACCAGAAAACAACTCTTGCTCGTAGGACCAGAAACTGCATGTGATTCAACTCCATTTAGGACTGGGAAACAAACGCTAGCTCGCCTTACAAGAAACACACTCTGCTTTTGAGAAAAGAGCACTCTTCTACTCTACTGTTTTTCCTATGGGGTCCAAACAGTGAGATTGCTCAGAACAAAAAAACTGTGCTTCCTACACACGCGGCCATATCTAGTTCAAGTCTGCTTAGGAAACTGACAAGAACAGTAGCTCCTCTTCAGTCCGATACACTGTACTTGCTGGGAACAGACACGAGTGCTATTTACACTGTGTATGGCAATGGGATTGCAATAGTGACTTTCCTTACCAGAAAACAAGTCTTGCTCATAGGACCAGAAACTGCAAGTGATTGAACTCCATTTAGGACTGGGAAACAAACAAAAGCTCGCCTTACTAGAAACACACTCTGCTTTTGAGAAAAGAGCACTCTTCTACTCTACTGTGTTTCCCATATGGCCAGAACAGTGAGCTTGCACAGAACAAAAAAACTGTGCCTCCAACACACACGGCAATATCTAGTTCAAGTCTGCTTAGGAAACTGACAAGAACAGTAGCACCTATTCAGTCCAATACACTGTACTTGCTGGGAACAGACGCGAGTGCTATTTGCACTGTGTATGGCAATGAGAGCGCAATAGTGACTTTCCTTATCAGAAAACAACTCTTGTTCGTAGGACCAGAAACTGCATGGGATTCAACTTCATTTAGGACAAGGAAACAAACGCTAGCTCGACTTACAAGAAACACACCCTGCTTTAGAGAAAAGATCACTCTTCTACTCTTCTGTGTTTCCTATGGGGTCCAAACAGTGAGCTTGCTTAGAACAAAAGAACTGTGCTTCCTACACACATGGACCATATCTAGTTCAATTCTGCTTAGGAAACTGACAAGAACAGTAGCTCCTATACAGTCCCATACTCTGTAATTGCTGGGAACAGACGCGAGTGCTATTTGCACTGTGTATGGCATTTGGAGCACAATAGTGACTCATCTTACCAGAAAACAATTCTTGCTCGTAGGACCAGAAATTGCATGTGATTCAACCCCATTTAAGACTGAGAAACAAACGATAGCTCGCCATAGAAGAAACACACTCTGCTTTTGAGAAAAGAGCCATCTTCTACTCTAAAGTGTTTCCTAAGGGGTCTGAACAGTGAACTTACTCAGAACAAAAGAACTGTGCTTCCTACACACACGGGCCATATCTAGTTCATCTCTGCTTAGGAAACTGACAAGAACAGTAGCTCATCTTCAGTCCAATACACTGTACTTTCTGGGAACAGACGCGAGTGCTATTTGTACTATGTATCGCAATGGGAGTGCAATAGTGACTTTCCTTACCAGAAAACAACTCATGCTAGTAGGAACAAAACTGTATGTGATTCAACTCCATTTAGGACTTGGAAAAAATCCTAGCTCACATTACAAGAAACACACTCTGCTTTTGAGAAAAGAGCACTCTTCTACGCTACTGTGTTTCCTATAAGGCCTGAACAGTGAGCTTGCTCAGAACAAAAGAACTGTGCTTCCTACACACACACACACATATCTAGTTCAATTCTTCTTAGGAAACTGACAAGAACAGTAGCTCCTCTTCAGTCCAGTACACTGTACTTGCTGGGAACAGACGCGAGTGCTATTTGCACTGTGTATGGCAAAGGGAGCACAATAGTGACTTTCCTTACCAGAAAACAACTCTTGCTCGTAGGACCAAAAACTGCCTGTGATTCAACACCATTTCGGACTGGGAAACAAACGCTAGCTCGCCTTACAAGAAACACACTCTGCTTTTGAGAAAAGAGCACTCTTCTACTCTAGTGTGTTTCCTATTGGGACCGAACAGTGAGCTTGCTCAGAACAAAAGAACTGTGCTTCCTACACACACGGGCCATATCTATTTCAACTCTGCTTAGGATACTGACAAGAACAGTAGCTCCTCTTTAGTCCAATACACTGTATTTCCTGGGAACAGAAGCGAGTGCTATTTTCACTGTGTATGGAATGGGAGCGCAAAAGTGACTCTTCTTACCAGAAAAATACTCTTGCTGGTAGGACCAGAAACTGCATGGGATTCAACTCCATTTCTGACTGGGAAACAAACACTAGCTCGCCTTACAAGAAACACACTCTGCTTTTGAGAAAAGAGCACTCTTCTACATTACTGTGTTTCCTATGGGGTCCAAACAGTAAGCTTGCTCAGAACAAAAGAACTGTGCTTCCTACACACACGGGACATATCTCGTTCAATTTTGCTTAGGAAACTGACGTGAACAGTAGCTTCTCTTCAGACTGATACACTGTACTTGTGGGAACAGACGCGAGTGCTATTTGCACTGTGTATGACAATGGGAGCGCAATAGTGACTTTCCATACCAGAAAACAACTCTTGCTCGTAGGACCAGAACCTGCATATGATTGAACTCCATTTATGTCTGGGAAACAAACGCTAGCTCGCCTTACAAGAAACACACTCTGCTTTTGAGAAAGGAGCACTCTTCTACTCTACTGTGTTTCCTACAGGGCCAGAACAGTGAGCTTGCTCAGAACAAAAGAACTGTGCTTCCTACACACACGGCCATATCTAGTTCAATTCTGCTTAAGAACCTGACAAGAACAGTAGATCCTTTTCAGTCCAATACACTGTATTTGCTGGGAACAGACGCCAGTGCTATTTATCTTGTGTATGGCAATGACTGCGCAATATTGACTCTTCTTACCAGAAAACAACTCTTGCTCGTAGGACCAGAAACTGCATGGGATTCAACTCCATTTAGGACTGGGAAACAAACGCTAGATCTCCTTACAAAAAACACACTCTGCTTTTGAGAAAAGAGCACTCTTCTACTCTACTGTGTTTCCTATGTGGTCCAAACAGTGAGCTTGCTCTGAATAAAAGAACTGTGCTTCCTACACACACCGACCATATCTAGTTCAACTCTACTTAGGAAACTGACAAGAACAGTAGCTCCTCTTCAGTCCGATACACTGTACTTGCTGGGAACAGACGCCAGTGCTATTTGTCCTGTGTATGGCAATGGCAGCACAATATTGACTCTTCTTACCATAAAACAACTCTTGCTCGTAGGACCAGAAACTGCATGTGATTCAACTCTATTTAGGACTGGGAAACAAACGCTAGCTGGCCTTACAAGAAACATACTCTGCTTTAGAGAAAAGAGCACTCTTCTACTCTACTGTGTTTATTATAAGGCCTGAACAGTGAGATTCCTCAGAACAAAAAAACTGTGCTTCCTACACACACGGCCATATCTAGTTCAAGTCTGCTTAGGAAACTGACAAGAACAGTAGATCCTCTTCAGTCCGATACACTGTAATTGCTGGGAACAGACGCGAGTGCTATTTGCACTGTGTATGGCAATTGGAGCACAATAGTGACTCGTCTTACCAGAAAAAAACTCTTGCTTGTAGGACAAAAAACTGCATGTGACTCAACTCCATTTAGGACTAGGAAACAAACGCTAGCTCGCCTTCCAAGAAACACATTCTGCTTTTGAGAAAAGAGCACTCTTCTACTCTACTGTGTTTCCTATGTGTTCCGAACAGTGAGCTTGCTCAGAACAAAAAAACTGTGCTTCCTACACACACAGCCACATCTAGTTCAAGTCTGCTTAGGAACCTGACAAGAACAGTAGCTCCTGTTCAGTCCAATACACTGTACTTGCTGGGAACAGACGCCAGTGCTATTTGTCCTGTGTATGGCAATGGCAGCCCAATAGTGACTCTTCTTACCAGAAAACAACTCTTGCTCGTAGGACCAGAAACTGCATGAGATTCAACTTCATTTAGGACAAGGAAACAAACGCTAGCTCGACTTACAAGAAACACACTCTGCTTTAGAGAAAAGAGCACTCTTCTGCTCTTGTGTGTTTCCTCTGGGGTCAAACAGTGAGCTTGTTTAGAATAAAAGAACTGTGCTTCCTACACACATGGACCATATCTAGTTCAATTCTGCTTAGGAAACTGACAAGAACAGTAGCTCCTATACAGTCACATACTCTGTACTTGCTGGGAACAGACGCGAGTGCTATTTGCACTGTGTATGGCATTTGGAGCGCAATAGTGACTCTTCTTACCAGAAAACAATTCTTGCTCATAGGACCAGAAACTGCATGTGACTCAACTCCATTTAGGACTGGGAAACAAACGCTAGCTCGCTTTAGAAGAAACACACTCTGCTTTTGAGAAAAGAGCCATCTTCTACTCTAAAGTGTTTCCTAAGAGTCCGAACAGTGAACTTGCTCAGAACAAAAGAACTGTGCTTCCTACACACAGGGCCCATATCTAGTTCAACTCTGCTTAGGAAACTGACAAGAACAGTAGCTCATCTTCAGTCCAATACACTGTACTTTCTGGGAACAGACGCGAGTGCTATTTGCACTATGTATGGCAATGGGAGCGCAATAGTGACATTCCTTACCAGAAAACAACTCATGCTAGTAGGAACAAAACTGTATGTGATTCAACTCCATTTCTGACTGGGAAACAAACACTAGCTCGTCTTACAAGAAACACACTCTGCTTTTGAGAAAAGAGCACTCTTCTAGTCTACTGTGTTTCCTATAGGGCCAGAACAGTGAGCTTGCTCAGAACAAAAGAACTGTGCTTCCTACACACACGGCCCTATCTAGTTCAATTCTGCTTAGAAACCTGACAAGAACAGTAGATCCTCTTCAGTCCAATACACTGTACTTGCTGGGAACAGACGCCAGTGCTATTTGTCCTGTGTATGGCAATGGCAGCGCAATAGTGACTCTTCTTACCATAAAACAACTCTTGCTCGTAGGACCAGAAACTGCATGTGATTCAACTCCATTTAGGACTGGGAAACAAACGCTCGGTGGCCTTACAAGAAACACACTCTGCTTCTGAGAAAAGAGCAGTCTTCTAATCTACTGTGTTTCCTATAGGGCCAGAACAGTGAGCTTGCTCCGAACAAAAGAACTGTGCTTCCTACACACGGGCCATATCTAGTTCAACTCTGCTTAGGAAACTGACACGAACAGGAGCTCCTCTTCAGTCCGATACACTGTACTAGCTGGGAACAGACGCGAGTGCTATTTGCACTGTGGATGGCAATGGGAGCACAATAGTGACTTTCCTTCCAGAAAACAACTCTTGCTCCTAGGACCAGTAACTGCATGTGACTCAACTCCATTTAGTGCTGGGAAACAAATGCTAGCTCGCCTTACAAGAAACACACTCTGCTTTTGAGAAAAGAGCACTCTTCTACTCTACTGTGTTTCCTATGTGGTCCGAAGAGTGAGCTTTCTAAGAACAAAAGAACTGTGCTTCCTACACACGGGCCATATCTAGTTCAACTCTGCTTAGGAAACTGACAAGAACAGTAGCTCCTCTTCAGTCCAATACACTGTACTTGCGGGGAACAGACGCGAATGCAATTTGCACTGTATATGGCAATTGGAGCACATAGTGACTCGTCTTACCAGAAAACAACTCTTGCTCATAGGACAAAAAACTGCATGTGACTCAACTCCATTTAGGACTGGGAAACAAACGCTAGCTCGCCTTCCAAGAAACACACTCTGCTTTTGAGAAAAGAGCACTCTTCTAGTCTACTGTGTTTCCTATAGGGCCAGAACAGTGAGCTTGCTCAGATCAAAAGAACTGTGCTTCCTACACACACAGCCATATCTAGTTCAATTCTGCTTAGGAACATGACAAGAACAGTAGCTCCTCTTCAGTCCAATACACTGTACTTGCTGGGAACAGACGCGAGTGCTATTTGCACTGTGTATGGCAATGGGAGCATAATTTTGACTCTTCTTACCAGAAAACAACTCTTGCTCGTAGGATCAGAAACTGCATAGGATTCAACTCCATTTCTGACTGGGAAACAAACACTAGCCTGCCTTACAAGAAACACACTCTGCTTTTGAGAAAAGAGCCCTCTTCTACTCTAAAGTGTTTCCTTTGGGGACCGAACAGTGAGCTTGCTCAGAACAAAAGAACTGTGCTTCCTACACACGGGCCATATCTAGTTCAACTCTGCTTAGGAAACTGACAAGAACAGGAGCTCCTCTTCAGTCCGATACACTGTACTAGCTGGGAACAGACGCGAGTGATATTTGCACTGTGGATGGCAATGGGAGCACAATAGTGACTTTCCTTACCAGAAAACAACTCTTGCTCCTAGGACCAGTAACTGCATGTGACTCAACTCCATTTAGGACTGGGAAACAAATGCTAGCTCGCCTTACATGAAACACACTCTGCTTTTGAGAAAAGAGCACTCTTCTACTCTACTGTGTTTCCTATGTGGTCCAAAGAGTGAGCTTTCTAAGAACAAAAGAACTGTGCTTCCTACACACGGGCCATATCTAGTTCAACTCTGCTTAGGAAACTGACAAGAACAGTAGCTCCTATTCAGTCCAATACACTGTACTTGCGGGGAACAGACGCGAACGCAATTTGCACTGTGTATGGCAATTGGAGCACATAGTGACTCGTCTTACCAGAACACAACTCTTGCTCGTAGGACAAAAAACTGCATGTGACTCAACTCCATTTAGGACTGGGAAACAAACGCTAGCTCGCCTTCCAAGAAACACACTCTGTTTTTGAGAAAAGAGCACTCTTCTAGTCTACTGTGTTTCCTATAGGGCCAGAACAGTGAGCTTGCTCAGATCAAAAGAACTGTGCTTCCTACACACACGGCCATATCTAGTTCAATTCTGCTTAGGAACCTGACAAGAACAGTAGCTCCTCTTCAGTCCAATACACTGTACTTGCTGGGAACAGACGCGAGTGCTATTTGCACTGTGTATGGCAATGGGAGCGTAATTTTGACTCTTCTTACCAGAAAACAACTCTTGCTCGTAGGATCAGAAACTGCATAGGATTCAACTCCATTTCTGACTGGGAAACAAACACTAGCCTGCCTTACAAGAAACACACTCTGCTTTTGAGAAAAGAGCCCTCTTCTACTCTAAAGTGTTTCCTTTGGGGTCCGAACAGTGAGCTTGCTCAGAACAAAAGAACTGTGCTTCCTACACACAGGGGCCATATCTAGTTCAACTCTGCTTAGGAAACTGACAAGAACAGTAGCTCCTCTTCAGTCCAATACACTGTAGTTGCTGGGAACAGACGCGAGTGCTATTTCCTCTCTGTATGACAATGGGAGTGCAATAGTGACTCTTCTTATCAGAAAACAACTCTTGCTCGTAGGACCAGAAACTGCATGTGATTAAACTCCATTTAGGACTGGGAAACAAACGCTAGCTTGTCTTACAAGAAACAAACTTTGCTTTTGAGAAAAGAGCACTCTTCTACTCTACTGTGCTTCCTATGGGGTCTGAACAGTGAGCTTGCTCAGAACAAAAGAACTGTGATTCCTACACACACGGCCATATCTAGTTCAACTCTGCTTAGGAAACTGACAAGAACAGTAGATCCTCTTCAGTCAATACACTGTACTTGCTGGGAAGAGACGCCAGTGCTATTTGTCCTGTGTATGGCAATGGCAGCGCAAGAGTGACTATTCTTACCATAAAACAATTCTTGCTCGTAGGACCAGAAACTGCATGTGATTCCACTCCATTTAGGACTGGGAAACAAACGCTAGCTCGCCTTACATGAAACACACTCTGCTTTTGAGAAAAGAGCACTCTTCTACTCTACTGGGTTGCCTATGGGGTCCGAACAGTGAGCTTGCTCAGAACAAAAGAACTGTGCTTCCTACACACGGGCCATATCTAGTTCAACTCTGCTTAGGAAACTGACAAGAACAGTAGCTCTTCTTCAGTCCAATACAGTGTCCTTGCGGGGAACAGACGCGAGTGCTATTTGCACTGTGTATGGCAATTGGAGCACAATAGTGACTCTCCTTACCAGAAAACAACTCTTGCTCATAGGACCAAAAACTGCATGTGACTCAACTCCATTTAGGACTGGGAAACAAACGCGAGCTCACCTTACAAGAAACACACTCTGCTTTTGAGAAAAGAGCACTCTTCTACATTACTGTGTTTCCTATGGGGTCCAAACAGTGAGCTTGCTCAGAACAAAAGAACTGTGCTTCCAACACACACGGGACATATCTCGTTCAACTCTGCTTAGGAAACTGACAAGAACAGTAGCTTCTCTTCATTTCGATACACTGTACTTGCTGGGAACAGACGCGAGTGCTATTTGCACTGTGTATGACAATGGGAGCGCAATAGTTACTTTCCATACCAGAAAACAACCCTTGCTCGTAGGACCAGAACCTGCATGTGATTGAACTCCATTTATGGCTGGGAAACAAACGCTAGCTCGCCTTACAAGAAACACACTCTGCTTTTGAGAAAGGAGCACTCTTCTACTCTACTGTGTTTCCTACAGGGCCAGAACAGTGAGCTTGCTCAGAACAAAAGAACTGTGCTTCCTACACACACGGCCATATCTAGTTCAATTCTGCTTACGTACCTGACAAGAACAGTAGATCCTCTTCAGTCCAATACACTGTATTTGCTGGGAACAGACGCCAGTGCTATTTATCTTGTGTATGGCAATGGAAGTGCAATATTGACTCTTCTTACCAGAAAACAATTCTTGCTCGTAGGACCAGAAACAGCATGGGATTCAACTCCATTTAGGACTGGGAAACAAACGCTAGCTCTCCATACAAAAAACAGACTCTGCTTTTGAGAGAAGAGCACTCTTCTACTCTACTGTGTTTCCTATGGGGTCCAAACAGTGAGCTTGCTCAGAATAAAAGAACTGTGCTTCCTACACACACCGACCATATCTAGTTCAACTCTACTTAGGAAACTGACAAGAACAGTAGCTCCTCTTCAGTCCGAAACACTGTACTTGCTGGGAACAGACGCCAGTGCTATTTGTCCTGTGTATGGCAATGGCAGCACAATACTGACTCTTCTTACCATAAAACAACTCTTGCTCGTAGGACCAGAAACTGCATGTGATTCAACTCTATTTAGGACTGGGAAACAAACGCTAGCTGGCCTTACAAGAAACACACTCTGCTTTAGAGAAAAGAGCACTCTTCTACTCTACTGTGTTTATTATAAGGCCTGAACAGTGAGCTTGCTCAGAACAAAAGAACTGTGCTTCCTACACACACACCCATATCTAGTTCAATTCTGCTTAGGAACCTGACAAGGACAGTAGATCCTCTTCAGTCCAATACACTGTACTTGCTGGGAACATACGCGAGTGCTATTTGCACTGTGTATGGCAATTGGAGCACAATAGTGACTCGTCTTACCAGAAAAGAACGCTTGCTGGTAGGACAAAAAACTGCATGTGACTCAACTTCATTTAGGACTGGGAAACAAACTCTAGCTCGCTTTACAAGAAACACCCTCTGCTTTTGAGAAAAGAGCACTCTTCTACTCTACTGTGTTTCCTATAGGGCCAGAACAGTGAGCTTGCTCAGAAAAAAGAACTGTGCTTCCTACACAGGGGCCATATCTAGTTCACCTCTTCTTAAGAAACTGAGAATAATAGTAGCTCCTCTTCAGTCCAATACTCTGTACTTGCTGGGAACAGACGGGAGGGCTATTTGCACTGTGTATGGCAATGGGATCGCAATAGTGACTTTCCTTACCAGAAAACAAATCTTGCTCGTAGGACCAGAAACTGCATGTGATTCAACTCCATTTAGGACTGGGACACAAACGCTAGCTCGCCTTACGAGAAACTCACTCTGCTTTTGAGAAAAGAGCACTCTTCTACTCTACTGTTTTTCCTATGGGGTCCGAATAGTGAGATTGCTCAGAACAAAAAAACTGTGCTTCCTACACACACGGCCATATCTAGTTCAAGTCTGCTTTGGAAACTGACAAGAACAGTAGCTCCTCTTCAGTCCGATACACTGTACTTGCTGGGATCAGACGCGAGTGCTATTTGCGCTGTGTATGGCAATGGGAGCGCAATAGTGACGTTCCTTACCAGAAAACAACTCTTGCTCGTAGGACCAGAAACTGCATGTGATTCAACTCCATTTAGGACTGGGAAACAAACGCTAGCTTGTCTTACAAGAAACAAACTTTGCTCTTGAGAAAAGAGCACTCTTCTACTTTACTGTGCTTCCTATGGTGTCCGAACAGTGATCTTGCTCAGAACAAAAGAACTGTGCTTCCTACACACACGGCCATATCTAGTTCAACTCTGATTAGGAACCTGACAAGAACAGTAGCTCCTCTTCAGTCCGATACACTGTACTTGCTAAGAACAGACGCCAGTGCTATTTGTCCTGTGTATGGCAATGGCAGCACAATACTGACTCTTCTTACCATAAAACAACTCTTGCTCGTAGGACCAGAAACTGCATGTGATTCAACTCTATTTAGGACTGTGAAACAAACGCTAGCTGGCCTTACAAGAAACAAACTCTGCTTTAGAGAAAAGAGCACTCTTCTACTCTACTGTGTTTATTATAAGGCCTGAACAGTGAGCTTGCTCAGAACAAAAGAACTGTGCTTCCTACACACACACCCATATCTAGTTCAATTCTGCTTAGGAACCTGACAAGAACAGTAGATCCTCTTCAGTCCAATACACTGTACTTGCTGGGAACATACGCGAGAGCTATTTGCACTGTGTATGGCAATTGGAGCACAATAGTGACTCGTCTTACCAGAAAAGAACGCTTGCTCGTAGGACAAAAAACTGCATGTCACTCAACTCCATTTAGGACTGGGAAACAAACTCTAGCTCGCTTTACAAAAAACACACTCTGCTTTTGAGAAAAGAGCACTCTTCTACTCTACTGTGTTTCCTATAGGGCCAGAACAGTGAGCTTTCTCAGAAAAAAGAACTGTGCTTCCTACACACATGGGCCATATCTAGTTCAACTCTTCTTAAGAAACTGAGAAGAAGATAGCTCATCTTCAGTCCAATACACTGTACTTGCTGGCAACAGACGGGAGGGCTATTTGCACTGTGTATGGCAATGGGATCGCAATAGTGACTTTCCTTACCAGAAAACAACTCTTGCTCGTAGGACCAGAAACTGCATGTGATTCAACTCCATTTAGGACTGGGAAACAAATGCTAGCTCGCCTTACAAGAAACACACTCTGCTTTTGAGAAAAGAGCACTCTTCTACTCTACTGTTTTTCCTATGGGGTCCGAACAGTGAGATTGCTCAGAACAAAAAAACTGTGCTTCCTACACACACGGCCATATCTAGTTCAAGTCTGCTTAGGAAACTGACAAGAACAGTAGCTCCTCTTCAGTCTGATACACTGTACTTGCTGGGAACAGACGCGAGTGCTATTTGCACTGTGTATGGCAATGGGAGCGCAATAGTGACTTTCCTTACCAGAAAACAAGTCTTGCTTGTAGGACCAGAAACTGCATGTGATTCAACTCCATTTAGGACTGGGAAACAAACACTAGCTCGCCTTCCAAGAAACACACTCTGCTTTTGAGAAAAGAGCACTCTTCTACTCTACTGTGTTTCCTATGTGTTCCGAACAGTGAGCTTGCTCAGAACAAAAAAACTGTGCCTCCTACACACACGGCCATATCTAGTTCAACTCTGCTTAGGAAACTGACAAGAACAATAAGACCTATTCAGTTCAATACACTGTACTTGCTGGGAAGAGACGCGAGTGCTATTTGCACTGTGTATGGCAATGGGAGCGCAATAGTGACTTTCCTTACCAGAAAACAACTCTTGTTCGTAGGACCAGAAACTACATGGGATTCAACTTCATTTAGGACAATGAAACAAACGCTAGCTCGACTTACAAGAAACACACTCTGCTTTAGAGAAAAGAGCACTCTTCTACTCTTCTGTGTTTCCTATGGGGTCCAAACAGTGAGCTTGCTTAGAACAAAAGAACTGTGCTTCCACACACATGGACCATATCTAGTTCAATTCTGCTTAGGAAACTGACAAGAACAGTAGCTCCTATACAGTCCCATCCTCTGTACTTGCTGGGACAGACGCGAGTGCTATTTGCACTGTGTATGGCATTTGGAGCGCAATAGTGACTCTTCTTACCAGAAAACAATTCTTGCTCGTAGGACCAAAAACTGCATGTGACTCAACTCCATTTAGGACTGGGAAACAAACGCGAGCTCACCTTACAAGAAACACACTTTGCTTTAGAGAAAAGAGCACTCTTCTACTCTACTGTGTTTCCTATAAGGCCAGAACAGTGAGCTTGCTCAGAACAAAAAAACTGTGCTTCCTACACAAACGGGCCATATCTAGTTCAATTCTGCTTAGGAAACTGACAAGAACAGTAGATCCTCTTCAGTCCGATACACTGTACTTGCTGGGATCAGACGCCAGTGCTATTTGTCCTGTGTATGGCAATGACAGCCCAATAGTGACTATTCTTACCATAAAACAACTCTTGCTCATAGGACTAGAAACTGCATGTGATTCCACTCCATTTAGGACTGGGAAACAAACGCTAGCTTGCCTTACAAGAAACACACTCTGCTTTTGAGAAAAGAGCACTCTTCTACTCTACTGTGTTTCTTATGGGTTCCAAACAGAAAGCTTGCTCAGAAAAAAAGAACTGTGCTTCCTACACGCACGGACCATATCTAGTTCAACTCTGCTTAGCAAACTGACAAGAACAGTAGCTCCTGTTCAGTCCGGTACACTGTACTTGCTGGGAAAAGATGCGAGTGCTATTTGCCAGGTGTATGGCAATGGGAGCGCAATAGTGATTTTCCTTACCAGAAAACAAATCTTGTTCGTAGGACCACAAACTGCATGTGATTCAATTCCATTTAGGACTAGGAAACAAACGCTAGCTCGCCTTACAAGAAACACACACTGCTTTTGAGAAAAGAGCACTCTTCTATTCTACTGTGTTTCCTATGTGTTCCGAACAGTAAGCTTTCTCAGAACAAAAAAACTGTGCTTCCTACACACACGGCCATATCTAGTTCAAGTCTGTTTGGAACCTGACAAGAACAGTAGATCCTCTTCAGTCCAATACACTGTACTTGCTGGGAACAGACGTGTGTGCTATTTGCACTGTGTATGGCAATGGGAGCACAATAGTGACTTTCTTTATCAGAAAACAATTCTTGCTCATAGGTCCAGAAACTGCATGTGATTCAACTCCATATAGGACTGGGAAACAAACGCTAGCTCGCCTTACAAGAAACACACTCTGCTTTTGAGAAAAGAGCACTCTTCTACTCTACTGTGTTTCCTATAGGGCCAGAACAGTGAGCTTGCTCAGAACAAAAGAACTGTGCTTCCTACACACACGGCCATATCTAGTTCAACTCTGCTTAGGAACATCACAAGAACAGTAGATCCTCTTTAGTCCAATACACTGTACATGCTGGGAACAGACGCCAGTGCCATTTGCCATCTGTATGACAATGGGAGCACAATAGTGACTCTTCTTACCAGAAAACAACTCTTGCTCATAGGACCAGAAACTGCATGTGATTCAACTCCATTTAGGACTGGGAAACAAACACTAGCTCGCCTTACAATAAACACACTCTGATTTAGAGAAAAAATCATTTTTCTACTCTACTGTGTTTCCTAAGTGGTCCGAACAGTGAACTTGCTCAGAACAAAAGAACTGTGCTTTCAACACACACGGCCATATCTAGTTCAATTCTGCTTAGGAACCTGACAAGAACAGTAGATCCACTTCAGTCCAATACACTCTACTTGCTGGGAACCGACGCCAGTGCTATTTGTTCTGTGTATAGCAATGGCAGCACAATATTGACTCTTCTTACCAGAAAACAACTCTTGCTCGTAGGACCAGAAATTGCATGGGATTCAACTCCATTTAGGACTTGGAAACAAACGCTAGCTCTCCTTACAAGAAACACACTCTGCTTTTGAGAATAGAGCACTCTTCTACTCTACTGTGTTTCCTATGGGGTCCAAACAGTGAGCTTGCTCAGAACAAAAGAACGGTGCTTCCTACACAGACCGACCATATCTAGTTCAACTCTGCTTAGGAAACTGACAAGAACAGTAGTTCCTATTCAGTCCAATACACTGTACTTGCTGGGAACAGACGCGAGTGCTATTTGCACTGTGTATGGCAATGGGTGCACAATAGTGACTTTCCTTACCAGAAAACAACTCTTGCTCATAGGACCGGAAACTGCCTGTGATTGAACTCCATTTAGGACTAGGAAACAAACGCCAGCTCGCCTTACAAGAAACACACTCTGCTTTAGAGAAAAGAGCACTCTTCTACTCTACTGTGTTTCCTATGAGGTCCGAACAGTGAGATTGCTCAGAACAAAAAAACTGTGCTTCCTACACACACCACCATACTTATTTCAATTCTGCTTAGGAACCTGAAAAGAACAGTAGATCCTCTTCATTCCAATACACTGTACTGCTGGGAACAGACAACAGTGCTATTTGTACTGTGTATGGCAATGGCAGCACAACAGTGACTTTTCCTGCCATAAAATCTCTTCCTCGAAGGACCAGAAACTGCATGTGATTCAACTCCATTTAGGACTGGGAAACCAAGGCTAGCTCGCCTTACAAGAAACACACTCTGCTTTAGAGAAAAGAGCACTCTTCTACTCTACTGTGTTTCCTATAGGGTCGGAAAAGTGAGCTTGCTCAGAACAAAAGAACTGTGCTTCCTACACACACCAGCCATATCTAGTTCAACTCTGCTTAGGAAACTGAGAAGAACAGTAGCTCCTCTTCAGTCCAATATACTATACTTGCTGGGAGTGCTATTTGCACTGTGTATGGCAATGGGAGTGCAATAGTGACTTTCCTTATCAGAAGACAACTCTTGCTCGTAGGATCAGAAAGTGCATGTGATTCAACTCCATTTAGGACTTGGAAACAAATGCTAGCTCGCCTTACAAGAAACACACTCTGCTTTTGAGAAAAGAGCACTCTTCTATTCTACAGTGTTTCCTATAGGGTCCGAACAGTGAGCTTGCTCAAAACAAAAAAAAACTGTGCTTCCTACACACGGGCCATATCTAGTTCAATTCTGCTTATAAACCTGACAAGAGCAGTAGTTCCTCTTCAGTCCAATACACTGTACTTGCTGGGAACAGACGCGTGTGCTATTTGCACTGTGTATGACAATGGGAGCGAAATAGTGACTTTCATTATCAGAAAACAATTCTTGCTCGTAGGTCCAGAAACTGCATGTGATTCAACTCCATATAGGACTGGGAAACAAACGCTAGCTCGCCTTACAAGAAACACACTCTGCTTTTGAGAAAGGGCCCTCTTCTACTCTACTGTGTTTCCTATAGGGCCAGAACAGTGAGCTTGCTCAGACCAAAAGAACTGTGCTTCCTACACACATGGCCATATCTAGTTCAACTCTGCTTAGGAACCGGACAAGAACAGTAGATCCTCTTCATTCCAATACACTGTACATGCTGGGAACAGATGCCAGTGCTATTTGCCCTCTGTATGACAATGGGAGCACAATAGTGACTCTTCTTACCAGAAAGCAACTCTTGCTTGTAGGACCAGAAACTACATGTGATTCAACTCCATTTAGGACTGGGAAACAAATGCTAGCTGGTCTTACATGAAACACACTCTGCTTTTGAGAAAAGAGCAGTCTTCTACTCTACTGTATTTCCTAAGAAGTCCGAACAGTGAACTTGCTCAGAACAAAAGAACTGTGTTTCCTAGACACAGGGCCATATCTAGTTCAATTCTGCTTACGATCCTGACAAAAACAGTAGATCCTCTTCAGTCCAATACACTGTACTTGCTGGGAACAGATGCCAGTGCTATTTGTCCTGTGTATGGCAATATCAGCGCAATATTGACTCTTATTACCAGAAAACAACTCTTGCTCGTAGGACCAGAATCTGCATGGGATTCAACTCCATTTAGGACTGGGAAACAAACGCTAGCTCTCCTTCCAAGAAACACACTCTGCTTTTGAGAAAAGAGCACTCTTCTACTCTACTGTGTTTCCTATGGGGTCCGAACAGTGAGCTTGCTCAGAACAAAAGAACTGTGCTTCCTACACGAACGGGCCATATCTAGTTCAATTCTGCTTAGGAACCTGACAAGAACAGTAGCTCCTCTTCAGTCCAATACACTGTACTTACTGGGAACAGACGCCAGCGCTATTTGTCCTGTGTACGGCAATGGGAGCGCAATAGTGACTCTTCTTACCATAAAACAACTCTTGCTCATAGGACCAGATACTGCATGTGATTCAACTCTATTTAGGACTGGGAAACAAATGCTAGCTGGCCTTACAAGAAACACACTCTTCTTTTGATAAAAGAGCACTCTTCTACTCTACTGTGTTTCCTATAGGGCCAGAACAGTGAGCTTGCTCAGAACAAAAGAACTGTGCTTCCTACACACATGGCCATATCTAGTTCAAGTCTGATTAGGAAACTGACAAGAACAGTAGCTCCTCTTCAGTCCGATACACTGTACTTGCTAAGAACAGACGCCAGTGCTATTTGTCCTGTGTATGGCAATGGCAGCACAATACTGACTCTTCTTACCATAAAACAACTCTTGCTCGTAGGACCAGAAACTGCATGTGATTCAAATCTATTTAGGACTGTGAAACAAACGCTAGCTGGCCTTACAAGAAACAAACTCTGCTTTAGAGAAAAGAGCACTCTTCTACTCTACTGTGTTTATTATAAGGCCTGAACAGTGAGCTTGCTCAGAACAAAAGAACTGTGCTTCCTACACACACACCCATATCTAGTTCAATTCTGCTTAGGAACCTGACAAGAACAGTAGATCCTCTTCAGTCCAATACACTGTACTTGCTGGGAACATACGCGAGAGCTATTTGCACTGTGTATGGCAATTGGAGCACAATAGTGACTCGTCTTACCAGAAAAGAACGCTTGCTCGTAGGACAAAAAACTGCATGTCACTCAACTCCATTTAGGACTGGGAAACAAACTCTAGCTCGCTTTACAAAAAACACACTCTGCTTTTGAGAAAAGAGCACTCTTCTACTCTACTGTGTTTCCTATAGGGCCAGAACAGTGAGCTTTCTCAGAAAAAAGAACTGTGCTTCCTACACACATGGGCCATATCTAGTTCAACTCTTCTTAAGAAACTGAGAAGAAGATAGCTCATCTTCAGTCCAATACACTGTACTTGCTGGCAACAGACGGGAGGGCTATTTGCACTGTGTATGGCAATGGGAGCACAATAGTGACTTTCCTTACCAGAAAACAACTCTTGCTCGTAGGACCAGAAACTGCATGTGATTCAACTCCATTTAGGATTGGGAAACAAACGCTAGCTCGCCTTACAAGAAACACACTCTGCTTTTGAGAAAAGAGCACTCTTCTACTCTACTGTTTTTCCTATGGGGTCCGAACAGTGAGATTGCTCAGAACAAAAAAACTGTGCTTCCTACACACACGGCCATATCTAGTTCAAGTCTGCTTAGGAAACTGACAAGAACAGTAGCTCCTCTTCAGTCCGATACACTGTACTTGCTGGGAACAGACGCGAGTGCTATTTGCACTGTGTATGGCAATGGGAGCGCAATAGTGACTTTCCTTACCAGAAAACAAGTCTTGCTCGTAGGACCAGAAACTGCATGTGATTCAACTCCATTTAGGACTGGGAAACAAACACTAGCTCGCCTTACTAGAAACACACTCTGCTTTTGAGAAAAGAGCACTCTTCTACTCTATTGTGTTTCCTATATGGCCAGAACAGTGAGCTTGCACAGAACAAAAGAACTGTGCTTCCTACACACACGGTCCATATCTAGTTCAACTCTGCTTAGGAAACTGACAAGAACAGTAGCTCCTCTTCAGTCCAATACACTGTACTTGCGTGGAACAGACACGAGTGCTATTTGTACTGTGTATTGCAATTGGAGCACAATAGTGACTCGTCTTACCAGAAAACAACTCTTGCTTGTAGGACAAAAAACTGCATGTGATTCAACTCCTTTAGGACTAGGAAACAAACGCTAGCTCGCCTTCCAAGAAACACACTCTGCTTTTGAGAAAAGAGCACTCTTCTACTCTACTGTGTTTCCTATGTGTTCCGAACAGTGAGCTTGCACAGAACAAAAAAACTGTGCCTCCTACACACACGGTCATATCTAGTTCAACTCTGCTTAGGAAACTGACAAGAACAATAAGACCTATTCAGTTCAATACACTGTACTTGCTGGGAAGAGACGCGAGTGCTATTTGCACTGTGTATGGCAATGGGAGCGCAATAGTGACTTTCCTTACCAGAAAACAACTCTTGTTCGTAGGACCAGAAACTACATGGGATTCAACTTCATTTAGGACAAGGAAACAAACGCTAGCTCGACTTACAAGAAACACACTCTGCTTTAGAGAAAAGAGCACTCTTCTACTCTTCTGTGTTTCCTATGGGGTCCAAACAGTGAGCTTGCTTAGAACAAAAGAACTGTGCTTCCACACACATGGACCATATCTAGTTCAATTCTGCTTAGGAAACTGACAAGAACAGTAGCTCCTATACAGTCCCATACTCTGTACTTGCTGGGAACAGACGCGAGTGCTATTTGCACTGTGTATGGCATTTGGAGCGCAATAGTGACTCTTCTTACCAGAAAACAACTCTTGCTCGTAGGACCAAAAACTGCATGTGACTCAACTCCATTTAGGACTGGGAAACAAACGCGAGCTCACCTTACAAGAAACACACTTTGCTTTAGAGAAAAGAGCACTCTTCTACTCTACTGTGTTTCCTATAGGGCCAGAACAGTGAGCTTGCTCAGAACAAAAAAACTGTGCTTCCTACACAAACGGGCCATATCTAGTTCAATTCTGCTTAGGAAACTGACAAGAACAGTAGCTCCTCTTCAGTCCGATACACTGTACTTGCTGGGATCAGACGCCAGTGCTATTTGTCCTGTGTATGGCAATGACAGCGCAATAGTGACTATTCTTACCATAAAACAACTCTTGCTCATAGGACTAGAAACTGCATGTGATTCCACTCCATTTACGACTGGGAAACAAACGCTAGCTTGCCTTACAAGAAACACACTCTGCTTTTGAGAAAAGAGCACTCTTCTACTCTACTGTGTTTCTTATGGGTTCCAAACAGTAAGCTTGCTCAGAAAAAAAGAACTGTGCTTCCTACACTCACGGACCATATCTAGTTCAACTCTGCTTAGCAAACTGACAAGAACAGTAGCTCCTGTTCAGTCCGGTACACTGTACTTGCTGGGAAAAGATGCGAGTGCTATTTGCCAGGTGTATGGCAATGGGAGCACAATAGTGATTTTCCTTACCAGAAAACAAATCTTGTTCGTAGGACCACAAACTGCATGTGATTCAATTCCATTTAGGACTAGGAAACAAACGCTAGCTCGCCTTACAAGAAACACACACTGCTTTTGAGAAAAGAGCACTCTTCTATTCTACTGTGTTTCCTATGTGTTCCGAACAGTAAGCTTTCTCAGAACAAAAAAACTGTGCTTCCTACACACACGGCCATATCTAGTTCAAGTCTGCTTAGGAACCTGACAAGAACAGTAGATCCTCTTCAGTCCAATACACTGTACTTGCTGGGAACAGACGTGTGTGCTATTTGCACTGTGTATGGCAATGGGAGCACAATAGTGACTTTCTTTATCAGAAAACAATTCTTGCTCATAGGTCCAGAAACTGCATGTGATTCAACTCCATATAGGACTGGGAAACAAACGCTAGCTCGCCTTACAAGAAACACACTCTGCTTTTGAGAAAAGAGCACTCTTCTACTCTACTGTGTTTCCTATAGGGCCAGAACAGTGAGCTTGCTCAGAACAAAAGAACTGTGCTTCCTACACACACGGCCATATCTAGTTCAACTCTGCTTAGGAACATCACAAGAACAGTAGATCCTCTTTAGTCCAATACACTGTACATGCTGGGAACAGACGCCAGTGCCATTTGCCATCTGTATGACAATGGGAGCACAATAGTGACTCTTCTTACCAGAAAACAACTCTTGCTCATAGGACCAGAAACTGCATGTGATTCAACTCCATTTAGGACTGGGAAACAAACACTAGCTCGCCTTACAATAAACACACTCTGATTTAGAGAAAAAATCATTTTTCTACTCTACTGTGTTTCCTAAGTGGTCCGAACAGTGAACTTGCTCAGAACAAAAGAACTGTGCTTTCAACACACACGGCCATATCTAGTTCAATTCTGCTTAGGAACTTGACAAGAACAGTAGATCCACTTCAGTCCAATACACTCTACTTGCTGGGAACCGACGCCAGTGCTATTTGTTCTGTGTATAGCAATGGCAGCACAATATTGACTCTTCTTACCAGAAAACAACTCTTGCTCGTAGGACCAGAAATTGCATGGGATTCAACTCCATTTAGGACTTGGAAACAAACGCTAGCTCTCCTTACAAGAAACACACTCTGCTTTTGAGAATAGAGCACTCTTCTACTCTACTGTGTTTCCTATGGGGTCCAAACAGTGAGCTTGCTCAGAACAAAAGAACGGTGCTTCCTACACAGACCGACCATATCTAGTTCAACTCTGCTTAGGAAACTGACAAGAACAGTAGTTCCTATTCAGTCCAATACACTGTACTTGCTGGGAACAGACGCGAGTGCTATTTGCACTGTGTATGGCAATGGGTGCACAATAGTGACTTTCCTTACCAGAAAACAACTCTTGCTCATAGGACCGGAAACTGCCTGTGATTGAACTCCATTTAGGACTAGGAAACAAACGCCAGCTCGCCTTACAAGAAACACACTCTGCTTTAGAGAAAAGAGCACTCTTCTACTCTACTGTGTTTCCTATGAGGTCCGAACAGTGAGATTGCTCAGAACAAAAAAACTGTGCTTCCTACACACACCACCATACTTATTTCAATTCTGCTTAGGAACCTGAAAAGAACAGTAGATCCTCTTCATTCCAATACACTGTACTGCTGGGAACAGACAACAGTGCTATTTGTACTGTGTATGGCAATGGCAGCACAACAGTGACTTTTCCTGCCATAAAATCTCTTCCTCGAAGGACCAGAAACTGCATGTGATTCAACTCCATTTAGGACTGGGAAACCAAGGCTAGCTCGCCTTACAAGAAACACACTCTGCTTTAGAGAAAAGAGCACTCTTCTACTCTACTGTGTTTCCTATAGGGTCGGAAAAGTGAGCTTGCTCAGAACAAAAGAACTGTGCTTCCTACACACACCAGCCATATCTAGTTCAACTCTGCTTAGGAAACTGAGAAGAACAGTAGCTCCTCTTCAGTCCAATATACTATACTTGCTGGGAGTGCTATTTGCACTGTGTATGGCAATGGGAGTGCAATAGTGACTTTCCTTACCAGAAGACAACTCTTGCTCGTAGGATCAGAAAGTGCATGTGATTCAACTCCATTTAGGACTTGGAAACAAATGCTAGCTCGCCTTACAAGAAACACATTCTGCTTTTGAGAAAAGAGCACTCTTCTATTCTACAGTGTTTCCTATAGGGTCCGAACAGTGAGCTTGCTCAAAACAAAAAAAAACTGTGCTTCCTACACACGGGCCATATCTAGTTCAATTCTGCTTATAAACCTGACAAGAGCAGTAGTTCCTCTTCAGTCCAATACACTGTACTTGCTGGGAACAGACGCGTGTGCTATTTGCACTGTGTATGACAATGGGAGCGAAATAGTGACTTTCCTTATCAGAAAACAATTCTTGCTCGTAGGTCCAGAAACTGCATGTGATTCAACTCCATATAGGACTGGGAAACAAACGCTAGCTCGCCTTACAAGAAACACACTCTGCTTTTGAGAAAGGGCCCTCTTCTACTCTACTGTGTTTCCTATAGGGCCAGAACAGTGAGCTTGCTCAGACCAAAAGAACTGTGCTTCCTACACACATGGCCATATCTAGTTCAACTCTGCTTAGGAACCGGACAAGAACAGTAGATCCTCTTCATTCCAATACACTGTACATGCTGGGAACAGATGCCAGTGCTATTTGCCCTCTGTATGACAATGGGAGCACAATAGTGACTCTTCTTACCAGAAAGCAACTCTTGCTTGTAGGACCAGAAACTACATGTGATTCAACTCCATTTAGGACTGGGAAACAAATGCTAGCTGGTCTTACATGAAACACACTCTGCTTTTGAGAAAAGAGCAGTCTTCTACTCTACTGTATTTCCTAAGAAGTCCGAACAGTGAACTTGCTCAGAACAAAAGAACTGTGTTTCCTAGACACAGGGCCATATCTAGTTCAATTCTGCTTACGATCCTGACAAAAACAGTAGATCCTCTTCAGTCCAATACACTGTACTTGCTGGGAACAGATGCCAGTGCTATTTGTCCTGTGTATGGCAATATCAGCGCAATATTGACTCTTATTACCAGAAAACAACTCTTGCTCGTAGGACCAGAAACTGCATGGGATTCAACTCCATTTAGGACTGGGAAACAAACGCTAGCTCTCCTTCCAAGAAACACACTCTGCTTTTGAGAAAAGAGCACTCTTCTACTCTACTGTGTTTCCTATGGGGTCCGAACAGTGAGCTTGCTCAGAACAAAAGAACTGTGCTTCCTACACGAACGGGCCATATCTAGTTCAATTCTGCTTAGGAACCTGACAAGAACAGTAGCTCCTCTTCAGTCCAATACACTGTACTTACTGGGAACAGACGCCAGCGCTATTTGTCCTGTGTATGGCAATGGGAGCGCAATAGTGACTCTTCTTACCATAAAACAACTCTTGCTCATAGGACCAGATACTGCATGTTATTCAACTCTATTTAGGACTGGGAAACAAACGCTAGCTGGCCTTACAAGAAACACACTCTTCTTCTGATAAAAGAGCACTCTTCTACTCTACTGTGTTTCCTATAGGGCCAGAACAGTGAGCTTGCTCAGAACAAAAGAACTGTGCTTCCTACACACACCGACGATATCTAGTTCAACTCTGCTTAGGAAACTGACAAGAACAGTAGCTCCTCTGCAGTCCGATACACTGTACTTGTTGGGAACAGACGCGAGTGCTATTTGCACTGTGTATGGCAATGGGAGAGCAATAGTGACTTTCCTTACCCGAAAACAACTCTTGCTCGTAGGACCAGAAACTGCATGTGATTCAACTCCATTTAGGACTGGGAAACAAATGCTAGCAAGCCTTACATGAAACACACTCTGCTTTTGAGAAAAGAGCACTCTTCTTCTCTACTGTGTTTCCTATGGGGTCCGAAAAGTGAGCTTGCTCAGAACAAAAGAACTGTGCTTTCTACACACACGGGCCATATCTAGTTCAACTCTGCTTAGGAAACTGACAAGAACAGTAGCTCCTCTTCAGTCCGATACACTGTACTTGCTGATAACAGACGCGAGTGCTATTTGAACTGTGTATGGCAATGGGAGCGCAATAGTGACTTTCCTTACCAGAAAACAAGTCTTGCTTGTAGGACCAGAAACTGCATGTGATTCAACTCCATTTAGGACTGGGAAACAAACACTAGCTCGCCTTCCAAGAAACACACTCTGCTTTTGAGAAAAGAGCACTCTTCTACTCTACTGTGTTTCCTATGTGTTCCGAACAGTGAGCTTGCTCAGAACAAAAAAACTGTGCCTCCTACACACACGGCCATATCTAGTTCAACTCTGCTTAGGAAACTGACAAGAACAATAAGACCTATTCAGTTCAATACACTGTACTTGCTGGGAAGAGACGCGAGTGCTATTTGCACTGTGTATGGCAATGGGAGCGCAATAGTGACTTTCCTTACCAGAAAACAACTCTTGTTCGTAGGACCAGAAACTACATGGGATTCAACTTCATTTAGGACAATGAAACAAACGCTAGCTCGACTTACAAGAAACACACTCTGCTTTAGAGAAAAGAGCACTCTTCTACTCTTCTGTGTTTCCTATGGGGTCCAAACAGTGAGCTTGCTTAGAACAAAAGAACTGTGCTTCCACACACATGGACCATATCTAGTTCAATTCTGCTTAGGAAACTGACAAGAACAGTAGCTCCTATACAGTCCCATACTCTGTACTTGCTGGGACAGACGCGAGTGCTATTTGCACTGTGTATGGCATTTGGAGCGCAATAGTGACTCTTCTTACCAGAAAACAACTCTTGCTCGTAGGACCAAAAACTGCATGTGACTCAACTCCATTTAGGACTGGGAAACAAACGCGAGCTCACCTTACAAGAAACACACTTTGCTTTAGAGAAAAGAGCACTCTTCTACTCTACTGTGTTTCCTATAAGGCCAGAACAGTGAGCTTGCTCAGAACAAAAAAACTGTGCTTCCTACACAAACGGGCCATATCTAGTTCAATTCTGCTTAGGAAACTGACAAGAACAGTAGCTCCTCTTCAGTCCGATACACTGTACTTGCTGGGATCAGACGTCAGTGCTATTTGTCCTGTGTATGGCAATGACAGCCCAATAGTGACTATTCTTACCATAAAACAACTCTTGCTCATAGGACTAGAAACTGCATGTGATTCCACTCCATTTAGGACTGGGAAACAAACGCTAGCTTGCCTTACAAGAAACACACTCTGCTTTTGAGAAAAGAGCACTCTTCTACTCTACTGTGTTTCTTATGGGTTCCAAACAGTAAGCTTGCTCAGAAAAAAAGAACTGTGCTTCCTACACGCACGGACCATATCTAGTTCAACTCTGCTTAGCAAACTGACAAGAACAGTACCTCCTGTTCAGTCCGGTACACTGTATTGCTGGGAAAAGATGCGAGTGCTATTTGCCAGGTGTATGGCAATGGGAGCGCAATAGTGATTTTCCTTACCAGAAAACAAATCTTGTTCGTAGGACCACAAACTGCATGTGATTCAATTCCATTTAGGACTGGGAAACAAACTCTAGCTCGCTTTACAAAAAACACACTCTGCTTTTGAGAAAAGAGCACTCTTCTACTCTACTGTGTTTCCTATAGGGCCAGAACAGTGAGCTTTCTCAGAAAAAAGAACTGTGCTTCCTACACACATGGGCCATATCTAGTTCAACTCTTCTTAAGAAACTGAGAAGAAGATAGCTCATCTTCAGTCCAATACACTGTACTTGCTGGGAACAGACGGGAGGGCTATTTGCACTGTGTATGGCAATGGGAGCACAATAGTGACTTTCCTTACCAGAAAACAACTCTTGCTCGTAGGACCAGAAACTGCATGTGATTCAACTCCATTTAGGATTGGGAAACAAACGCTAGCTCGCCTTACAAGAAACACACTCTGCTTTTGAGAAAAGAGCACTCTTCTACTCTACTGTTTTTCCTATGGGGTCCGAACAGTGAGATTGCTCAGAACAAAAAAACTGTGCTTCCTACACACACGGCCATATCTAGTTCAAGTCTGCTTAGGAAACTGACAAGAACAGTAGCTCCTCTTCAGTCCGATACACTGTACTTGCTGGGAACAGACGCGAGTGCTATTTGCACTGTGTATGGCAATGGGAGCGCAATAGTGACTTTCCTTACCAGAAAACAAGTCTTGCTCGTAGGACCAGAAACTGCATGTGATTCAACTCCATTTAGGACTGGGAAACAAACACTAGCTCGCCTTACTAGAAACACACTCTGCTTTTGAGAAAAGAGCACTCTTCTACTCTATTGTGTTTCCTATATGGCCAGAACAGTGAGCTTGCACAGAACAAAAGAACTGTGCTTCCTACACACACGGTCCATATCTAGTTCAACTCTGCTTAGGAAACTGACAAGAACAGTAGCTCCTCTTCAGTCCAATACACTGTACTTGCGTGGAACAGACACGAGTGCTATTTGTACTGTGTATTGCAATTGGAGCACAATAGTGACTCGTCTTACCAGAAAACAACTCTTGCTTGTAGGACAAAAAACTGCATGTGATTCAACTCCTTTAGGACTAGGAAACAAACGCTAGCTCGCCTTCCAAGAAACACACTCTGCTTTTGAGAAAAGAGCACTCTTCTACTCTACTGTGTTTCCTATGTGTTCCGAACAGTGAGCTTGCACAGAACAAAAAAACTGTGCCTCCTACACACACGGTCATATCTAGTTCAACTCTGCTTAGGAAACTGACAAGAACAATAAGACCGATTCAGTTCAATACACTGTACTTGCTGGGAAGAGACGCGAGTGCTATTTGCACTGTGTATGGCAATGGGAGCGCAATAGTGACTTTCCTTACCAGAAAACAACTCTTGTTCGTAGGACCAGAAACTACATGGGATTCAACTTCATTTAGGACAAGGAAACAAACGCTAGCTCGACTTACAAGAAACACACTCTGCTTTAGAGAAAAGAGCACTCTTCTACTCTTCTGTGTTTCCTATGGGGTCCAAACAGTGAGCTTGCTTAGAACAAAAGAACTGTGCTTCCACACACATGGACCATATCTAGTTCAATTCTGCTTAGGAAACTGACAAGAACAGTAGCTCCTATACAGTCCCATACTCTGTACTTGCTGGGAACAGACGCGAGTGCTATTTGCACTGTGTATGGCATTTGGAGCGCAATAGTGACTCTTCTTACCAGAAAACAACTCTTGCTCGTAGGACCAAAAACTGCATGTGACTCAACTCCATTTAGGACTGGGAAACAAACGCGAGCTCACCTTACAAGAAACACACTCTGCTTTTGAGAAAAGAGCACTCTTCTATTCTACAGTGTTTCCTATGGGGTCCGAACAGTGAGCTTGCTCAGAACAAAAAAAACCTGTGCTTCCTACACACGGGCCATATCTAGTTCAATTCTGCTTATAAACCTGACAAGAGCAGTAGTTCCTCTTCAGTCCAATACACTGTACTTGCTGGGAACAGACGCGTGTGCTATTTGCACTGTGTATGACAATGGGAGCGAAATAGTGACTTTCCTTATCAGAAAACAATTCTTGCTCGTAGGTCCAGAAACTGCATGTGATTCAACTCCATATAGGACTGGGAAACAAACGCTAGCTCGCCTTACAAGAAACACACTCTGCTTTTGAGAAAAGGGCCCTCTTCTACTCTACTGTGTTTCCTATAGGGCCAGAACAGTGAGCTTGCTCAGAACAAAAGAACTGTGCTTCCTACACACATGGCCATGTCTAGTTCAACTCTGCTTAGGAACCGGACAAGAACAGTAGATCCTCTTCATTCCAATACACTGTACATGCTGGGAACAGATGCCAGTGCTATTTGCCCTCTGTATGACAATGGGAGCACAATAGTGACTCTTCTTACCAGAAAGCAACTCTTGCTTGTAGGACCAGAAACTGCATGTGATTCAACTCCATTTAGGACTGGGAAACAAATGCTAGCTCGCCTTACATGAAACACACTCTGCTTTTGAGAAAAGAGCACTCTTCTACTCTACTGTATTTCCTAAGAAGTCCGAACAGTGAACATGCTCAGAACAAAAGAACTGTGTTTCCTAGACACAGGGCCATATCTAGTTCAATTCTGCTTACGATCCTGACAAGAACAGTAGATCCTCTTCAGTCCAATACACTGTACTTGCTGGGAACAGATGCCAGTGCTATTTGTCCTGTGTATGGCAATATCAGCGCAATATTGACTCTTATTACCAGAAAACAACTCTTGCTCGTAGGACCAGAAACTGCATGGGATTCAACTCCATTTAGGACTGGGAAACAAACGCTAGCTCTCCTTCCAAGAAACACACTCTGCTTTTGAGAAAAGAGCACTCTTCTACTCTACTGTGTTTCCTATGGGGTCCGAACAGTGAGCTTGCTCAGAACAAAAGAACTGTGCTTCCTACACGAACGGGCCATATCTAGTTCAATTCTGCTTAGGAACCTGACAAGAACAGTAGCTCCTCTTCAGTCCAATACACTGTACTTACTGGGAACAGACGCCAGTGCTATTTGTCCTGTGTATGGCAATGGGAGCGCAATAGTGACTCTTCTTACCATAAAACAACTCTTGCTCATAGGACCAGATACTGCATGTGATTCAACTCTATTTAGGACTGGGAAACAAACGCTAGCTGGCCTTACAAGAAACACACTCTTCTTTTGATAAAAGAGCACTCTTCTACTCTACTGTGTTTCCTATAGGGCCAGAACAGTGAGCTTGCTCAGAACAAAAGAACTGTGCTTCCTACACACACCGACGATATCTAGTTCAACTCTGCTTAGGAAACTGACAAGAACAGTAGCTCCTCTGCAGTCCGATACACTGTACTTGTTGGGAACAGACGCGAGTGCTATTTGCACTGTGTATGGCAATGGGAGAGCAATAGTGACTTTCCTTACCCGAAAACAACTCTTGCTCGTAGGACCAGAAACTGCATGTGATTCAACTCCATTTAGGACTGGGAAACAAATGCTAGCAAGCCTTACATGAAACACACTCTGCTTTTGAGAAAAGAGCACTCTTCTTCTCTACTGTGTTTCCTATGGGGTCCGAAAAGTGAGCTTGCTCAGAACAAAAGAACTGTGCTTTCTACACACACGGGCCATATCTAGTTCAACTCTGCTTAGGAAACTGACAAGAACAGTAGCTCCTCTTCAGTCCGATACACTGTACTTGCTGATAACAGACGCGAGTGCTATTTGAACTGTGTATGGCAATGGGAGCGCAATAGTGACTTTCCTTACCAGAAAACAAGTCTTGCTTGTAGGACCAGAAACTGCATGTGACTCAACTCCATTTAGGACTGAGAAACAAAGGCTAGCTCGCCTTACAAGAAACACACTCTGCTTTTGAGAAAAGAGCACTCTTCTACTCTACTGTGTTTCCTACGGTGTCCGAACAGTGAGCTTTCTCAGAACAAAAGAACTGTGCTTCCTACACACACGGCCATATTTAGTTCAATTCTGCTTAGGAACCTGACAAGAACAGTAGATCCTCTTCAGTCCAATACACTGTACTTGCTGGGAAGAGACGCCAGTGCTATTTGTCCTGTGTATGGCAATTGCAGCGCAACAGTGACTCTTCTTACCATAAAACAACTCTTGCTCGTAGGACAAGAAACTGCACGTGATTCAACTCCATTTAGGACTGGAAAAGAAAGGCTAGCTCGCCTTACAAGAAACACACTCTGCTTTAGAGAAAAGAGCACTCTTCTACTCTACTGTGTTTCCTATAGGGCCAGAACAGTGAGCTTGCTCAGAACAAAAGAACTGTGCTTTCTACACACACGGGCCATATCTAGTTCAACTCTGCTTAGGAAACTGACAAGAACAGTAGCTCCTCTTCAGTCCGATACACTGTACTTGCTGGGAACAGACGCGAGTGCTATTTGCACTGTGGATGGCATAGGGAGCACAATAGTGACTTTCCTTACCAGAAAAAAAGTCTTGCTCGTAGGACCAGAAACTGCATATGATTCAACTCCATTTAGGACTGAGAAACAAATGCTACCTCGCCTTACATGAAATACACTCTGCTTTTGAGAAAAGAGCACTCTTCTACTCTACTGTGTTTCCTATGGTGTCCGATCAGTGAGCTTGCTCAGAACAAAAGAACTGTGCTTCCTACACACATGGTCCATATCTAGTTCAACTCTGCTTAGGAAACTGACAAGAACAGTAGATCCTCTTCAGTCCAATACACTGTACTTGCTGGGAACAGACGCGAGTGCTATTTGCACTGTGTATGGAATTGGGAGCACAATAGTGACTTTCCTTACCAGAAATCAACTCTTGCTCATAGGACCGGAAACTGCCTGTGATTGAACTCCATTTAGGACTAGGAAACAAACGCCATCTCGCCTTACAAGAAACACACTCTGCTTTAGAGAAAAGAGCACTCTCTACTCTTCTGTGATTCCTATGTGGTCCGAACAGTGAGCTTGCTCAGAACAAAAAAACTGTGCTTCCTACACACACCGCCATACTTATTTTAATTCTGCTTAGGTACCTGACAAGAACAGTAGCTCCTCTTCAGTCCAATACACTGTACTTCTGGGAAGAGACAACAGTGCTATTTGTCCTGTGTATGGCAATGGCAGCGCAATAGTGACTCTTCTTACCAGAAAACAACTCTTGCTCGTAGGACCAGAAACTGCATGTCATTCAACTCCATTTAGGACTGGGAAACAAACGCTAGCTTGCCTTACAAGAAACACTCTCTGCTTTTGAGAAAAGAGCACTCTTCTACTCTACTGTGTTTCCTATAGGGTCAGAACAGTGAGCTTGCTCAGAACAAAAGAACTGTGCTTCCTACACACATGGTCCATATCTAGTTCAACTCTGCTTAGGAAACTGACAAGAACAGTAGCTCCTCTTCAGTCCAATACACTGTACTTGCTGGGAACAGATGCGTGGGCTATTTGCACTGTGTATGGCAATGGGAGCGCAATAGTGACTTTCCTTACCAGAAAACAACTCTTGCTCGTAGGACCAGAAACTGCATGTGATTCAACTCCATTTAGGACTGGGAAACAAATGCTAGCAAGCCTTACATGAAACACACACTGCTTTTGAGAAAAGAGCACACTCATCTACTCTACTGTATTTCCTATGTGGTCCGAACAGTGAGCCTGCTCAGAACAAAAGAACTGTGCTTCCTACACAAACGGGCCATATCTAGTTCAACTCTGCTTAGGAAACTGACAAGAACAGCAGCTCCTCTTCAGTCCGATCACTGTACTTGCTGGGAACCTACGGGAGAGCTATTTGCACTGTGTATGGCAATGGGAGCGCAATAGTGACTTTCTTTATCAGAAAACAATTCTTGCTCATTGGTCCAGAAACTGCATGTGATTCAACTCCATATAGGACTGGGAAACAAACGCTAGCTCGCCTTACAAGAAACACACTCTGCTTTTGAGAAAAGAGCACTCTTCTACTCTACTGTGTGTCCTATAGGGCCAGAACAGTGAGCTTGCTCAGAACAAAAGAACTGTGCTTCCTACACACACGGCCATATCTAGTTCAACTCTGCTTAGGAACATCACAAGAACAGTAGATCCTCTTTAGTCCAATACACTGTACATGCTGGGAACAGACGCCAGTGCTATTTGCCATCTGTATGACAATGGGAGCACAATAGTGACTCTTCTTACCAGAAAACAACTCTTGCTCATAGGACCAGAAACTGCATGTGATTCAACTCCATTTAGGACTGGGAAACAAACACTAGCTCGCCTTACAATAAACACACTCTGATTTAGAGAAAAAATCATTTTTCTACTCTACTGTGTTTCCTAAGTGGTCCGAACAGTGAACTTGCTCAGAACAAAAGAACTGTGCTTTCAACACACACGGCCATATCTAGTTCAATTCTGCTTAGGAACCTGACAAGAACAGTAGATCCACTTCAGGCCAATACACTCTACTTGCTGGGAACCGACGCCAGTGCTATTTGTTCTGTGTATAGCAATGGCAGCACAATATTGACTCTTCTTACCAGAAAACAACTCTTGCTCGTAGGACCAGAAATTGCATGGGATTCAACTCCATTTAGGACTTGGAAACAAACGCTAGCTCTCCTTACAAGAAACACACTCTGCTTTTGAGAATAGAGCACTCTTCTATTCTACTGTGTTTCCTATGGGGTCCAAACAGTGAGCTTGCTCAGAACAAAAGAACGGTGCTTCCTACACAGACCGACCATATCTAGTTCAACTCTGCTTAGGAAACTGACAAGAACAGTAGTTCCTATTCAGTCCAATGCACTGTACTTGCTGGGAACAGACGCGAGTGCTATTTGCACTGTGTATGGCAATGGGTGCACAATAGTGACTTTCCTTACCAGAAAACAACTCTTGCTCATAGGACCGGAAACTGCCTGTGATTGAACTCCATTTAGGACTAGGAAACAAACGCCAGCTCGCCTTACAAGAAACACACTGTGCTTTAGAGAAAAGAGCACTCTTCTACTCTACTGTGTTTCCTATGAGGTCCGAACAGTGAGATTGCTCAGAACAAAAAAACTGTGCTTCCTACACACACCACCATACTTATTTCAATTCTGCTTAGGAACCTGAAAAGAACAGTAGATCCTCTTCATTCCAATACACTGTACTGCTGGGAACAGACAACAGTGATATTTGTACTGTGTATGGCAATGGCAGCACAACAGTGACTTTTCCTGCCATAAAAAAACTCTTCCTCGAAGGACCAGAAACTGCATGTGATTCAACTCCATTTAGGACTGGGAAACCAAGGCTAGCTCGCCTTACAAGAAACACACTCTGCTTTAGAGAAAAGAGCACTCTTCTACTCTACTGTGTTTCCTATAGGGTCCGAAAAGTGAGCTTGCTCAGAACAAAAGAACTGTGCTTCCTACACACACCAGCCATATCTAGTTCAACTCTGCTTAGGAAACTGAGAAGAACAGTAGCTCCTCTTCAGTCCAATATACTATACTTGCTGGGAGTGCTATTTGCACTGTGTATGGCAATGGGAGTGCAATAGTGACTTTCCTTACCAGAAGACAACTCTTGCTCGTAGGATCAGAAAGTGCATGTGATTCAACTCCATTTAGGACTGGGAAACAAATGCTAGCTCGCCTTACAAGAAACACACTCTGCTTTTGAGAAAAGAGCACTCTTCTATTCTACAGTGTTTCCTATGGGGTCCGAACAGTGAGCTTGCTCAGAACAAAAAAAACCTGTGCTTCCTATACACGGGCCATATCTAGTTCAATTCTGCTTATAAACCTGACAAGAGCAGTAGTTCCTCTTCAGTCCAATACACTGTACTTGCTGGGAACAGACGCGTGTGCTATTTGCACTGTGTATGACAATGGGAGCGAAATAGTGACTTTCCTTATCAGAAAACAATTCTTGCTCGTAGGTCCAGAAACTGCATGTGATTCAACTCCATATAGGACTGGGAAACAAACGCTAGCTCGCCTTACAAGAAACACACTCTGCTTTTGAGAAAAGGGCCCTCTTCTACTCTACTGTGTTTCCTATAGGGCCAGAACAGTGAGCTTGCTCAGAACAAAAGAACTGTGCTTCCTACACACATGGCCATGTCTAGTTCAACTCTGCTTAGGAACCGGACAAGAACAGTAGATCCTCTTCATTCCAATACACTGTACATGCTGGGAACAGATGCCAGTGCTATTTGCCCTCTGTATGACAATGGGAGCACAATAGTGACTCTTCTTACCAGAAAGCAACTCTTGCTTGTAGGACCAGAAACTGCATGTGATTCAACTCCATTTAGGACTGGGAAACAAATGCTAGCTCGCCTTACATGAAACACACTCTGCTTTTGAGAAAAGAGCACTCTTCTACTCTACTGTATTTCCTAAGAAGTCCGAACAGTGAACATGCTCAGAACAAAAGAACTGTGTTTCCTAGACACAGGGCCATATCTAGTTCAATTCTGCTTACGATCCTGACAAGAACAGTAGATCCTCTTCAGTCCAATACACTGTACTTGCTGGGAACAGATGCCAGTGCTATTTGTCCTGTGTATGGCAATATCAGCGCAATATTGACTCTTATTACCAGAAAACAACTCTTGCTCGTAGGACCAGAAACTGCATGGGATTCAACTCCATTTAGGACTGGGAAACAAACGCTAGCTCTCCTTCCAAGAAACACACTCTGCTTTTGAGAAAAGAGCACTCTTCTACTCTACTGTGTTTCCTATGGGGTCCGAACAGT
Source organism: Peromyscus eremicus (assembly GCF_949786415.1). Classification (NCBI taxonomy): domain Eukaryota; kingdom Metazoa; phylum Chordata; class Mammalia; order Rodentia; family Cricetidae; genus Peromyscus; species Peromyscus eremicus. The sequence continues at coordinate 147,293 of NW_026734824.1, forward strand.
GAGCTTGCTCAGAACAAAAGAACTGTGCTTCCTACACGAACGGGCCATATCTAGTTCAATTCTGCTTAGGAACCTGACAAGAACAGTAGCTCCTCTTCAGTCCAATACACTGTACTTACTGGGAACAGACGCCAGTGCTATTTGTCCTGTGTATGGCAATGGGAGCGCAATAGTGACTCTTCTTACCATAAAACAACTCTTGCTCATAGGACCAGATACTGCATGTGATTCAACTCTATTTAGGACTGGGAAACAAACGCTAGCTGGCCTTACAAGAAACACACTCTTCTTTTGATAAAAGAGCACTCTTCTACTCTACTGTGTTTCCTATAGGGCCAGAACAGTGAGCTTGCTCAGAACAAAAGAACTGTGCTTCCTACACACACCGACGATATCTAGTTCAACTCTGCTTAGGAAACTGACAAGAACAGTAGCTCCTCTGCAGTCCGATACACTGTACTTGTTGGGAACAGACGCGAGTGCTATTTGCACTGTGTATGGCAATGGGAGAGCAATAGTGACTTTCCTTACCCGAAAACAACTCTTGCTCGTAGGACCAGAAACTGCATGTGATTCAACTCCATTTAGGACTGGGAAACAAATGCTAGCAAGCCTTACATGAAACACACTCTGCTTTTGAGAAAAGAGCACTCTTCTTCTCTACTGTGTTTCCTATGGGGTCCGAAAAGTGAGCTTGCTCAGAACAAAAGAACTGTGCTTTCTACACACACGGGCCATATCTAGTTCAACTCTGCTTAGGAAACTGACAAGAACAGTAGCTCCTCTTCAGTCCGATACACTGTACTTGCTGATAACAGACGCGAGTGCTATTTGAACTGTGTATGGCAATGGGAGCACAATAGTGACTTTCCTTACCAGAAAACAACTCTTGCTCGTAGGACCAGAAACTGCATGTGACTCAACTCCATTTAGGACTGAGAAACAAAGGCTAGCTCGCCTTACAAGAAACACACTCTGCTTTTGAGAAAAGAGCACTCTTCTACTCTACTGTGTTTCCTACGGTGTCCGAACAGTGAGCTTGCTCAGAACAAAAGAACTGTGCTTCCTACACACACGGCCATATTTAGTTCAATTCTGCTTAGGAACCTGACAAGAACAGTAGATCCTCTTCAGTCCAATACACTGTACTTGCTGGGAAGAGACGCCAGTGCTATTTGTCCTGTGTATGGCAATTGCAGCGCAACAGTGACTCTTCTTACCATAAAACAACTCTTGCTCGTAGGACAAGAAACTGCACGTGATTCAACTCCATTTAGGACTGGAAAAGAAAGGCTAGCTCGCCTTACAAGAAACACACTCTGCTTTAGAGAAAAGAGCACTCTTCTACTCTACTGTGTTTCCTATAGGGCCAGAACAGTGAGCTTGCTCAGAACAAAAGAACTGTGCTTTCTACACACACGGGCCATATCTAGTTCAACTCTGCTTAGGAAACTGACAAGAACAGTAGCTCCTCTTCAGTCCGATACACTGTACTTGCTGGGAACAGACGCGAGTGCTATTTGCACTGTGGATGGCATAGGGAGCACAAAAGTGACTTTCCTTACCAGAAAAAAAGTCTTGCTCGTAGGACCAGAAACTGCATATGATTCAACTCCATTTAGGACTGAGAAACAAATGCTACCTCGCCTTACATGAAATACACTCTGCTTTTGAGAAAAGAGCACTCTTCTACTCTACTGTGTTTCCTATGGTGTCCGATCAGTGAGCTTGCTCAGAACAAAAGAACTGTGCTTCCTACACACATGGTCCATATCTAGTTCAACTCTGCTTAGGAAACTGACAAGAACAGTAGCTCCTCTTCAGTCCAATACACTGTACTTGCTGGGAACAGACGCGAGTGCTATTTGCACTGTGTATGGAATTGGGAGCACAATAGTGACATTCCTTACCAGAAATCAACTCTTGCTCATAGGACCGGAAACTGCCTGTGATTGAACTCCATTTAGGACTAGGAAACAAACGCCATCTCGCCTTACAAGAAACACACTCTGCTTTAGAGAAAAGAGCACTCTCTACTCTTCTGTGATTCCTATGTGGTCCGAACAGTGAGCTTGCTCAGAACAAAAAAACTGTGCTTCCTACACACACCGCCATACTTATTTTAATTCTGCTTAGGTACCTGACAAGAGCAGTAGCTCCTCTTCAGTCCAATACACTGTACTGCTGGAAAGAGACAACAGAGCTATTTGTCCTGTGTATGGCAATGGCAGCGCAATAGTGACTCTTCTTACCAGAAAACAACTCTTGCTCGTAGGACCAGAAACTGCATGTCATTCAACTCCATTTAGGACTGGGAAACAAACGCTAGCTTGCCTTACAAGAAACACTCTCTGCTTTTGAGAAAAGAGCACTCTTCTACTCTACTGTGTTTCCTATAGGGTCAGAACAGTGAGCTTGCTCAGAACAAAAGAACTCTGCTTCCTACACAGGGGCCATATCTAGTTCAACTCTGCTTAGGAAACTGACAAGAACAGTAGCTCCTCTTCAGTCCGATACACTGTACTTGCTGGGAACAGATGCGTGGGCTATTTGCACTGTGTATGGCAATGGGAGCGCAATAGTGACTTTCCTTACCAGAAAACAACTCTTGCTCGTAGGACCAGAAACTGCATGTGATTCAACTCCATTTAGGACTGGGAAACAAATGCTAGCAAGCCTTACATGAAACACACTCTGCTTTTGAGAAAAGAGCACACTCATCTACTCTACTGTATTTCCTATGTGGTCCGAACAGTGAGCCTGCTCAGAACAAAAGAACTGTGCTTCCTACACAAACGGGCCATATCTAGTTCAACTCTGCTTAGGAAACTGACAAGAACAGCAGCTCCTCTTCAGTCCGATCACTGTACTTGCTGGGAACCTACGGGAGAGCTATTTGCACTGTGTATGGCAATGGGAGCGCAATAGTGACTTTCTTTATCAGAAAACAATTCTTGCTCATAGGTCCAGAAACTGCATGTGATTCAACTCCATATAGGACTGGGAAACAAACGCTAGCTCGCCTTACAAGAAACACACTCTGCTTTTGAGAAAAGAGCACTCTTCTACTCTACTGTGTTTCCTATAGGGCCAGAACAGTGAGCTTGCTCAGAACAAAAGAACTGTGCTTCCTACACACACGGCCATATCTAGTTCAACTCTGCTTAGGAACATCACAAGAACAGTAGATCCTCTTTAGTCCAATACACTGTACATGCTGGGAACAGACGCCAGTGCTATTTGCCATCTGTATGACAATGGGAGCACAATAGTGACTCTTCTTACCAGAAAACAACTCTTGCTCATAGGACCAGAAACTGCATGTGATTCAACTCCATTTAGGACTGGGAAACAAACACTAGCTCGCCTTACAATAAACACACTCTGATTTAGAGAAAAAATCATTTTTCTACTCTACTGTGTTTCCTAAGTGGTCCGAACAGTGAACTTGCTCAGAACAAAAGAACTGTGCTTTCAACACACACGGCCATATCTAGTTCAATTCTGCTTAGGAACCTGACAAGAACAGTAGATCCACTTCAGTCCAATACACTCTACTTGCTGGGAACCGACGCCAGTGCTATTTGTTCTGTGTATAGCAATGGCAGCACAATATTGACTCTTCTTACCAGAAAACAACTCTTCCTCGTAGGACCAGAAAATGCATGGGATTCAACTCCATTTAGGACTTGGAAACAAACGCTAGCTCTCCTTACAAGAAACACACTCTGCTTTTGAGAATAGAGCACTCTTCTACTCTACTGTGTTTCCTATGGAGTCCAAACAGTGAGCTTGCTCAGAAGAAAAGAACGGTGCTTCCTACACAAACCGACCATATCTAGTTCAACTCTGCTTAGGAAACTGACAAGAACAGTAGTTCCTATTCAGTCCAATACACTGTACTTGCTGGGAACAGACGCGAGTGCTATTTGCACTGTGTATGGCAATGGGTGCACAATAGTGACTTTCCTTACCAGAAAACAACTCTTGCTCATAGGACCGGAAACTGCCTGTGATTGAACTCCATTTAGGACTAGGAAACAAACGCCAGCTCGCCTTACAAGAAACACACTCTGCTTTAGAGAAAAGAGCACTCTTCTACTCTACTGTGTTTCCTATGAGGTCCGAACAGTGAGATTGCTCAGAACAAAAAAACTGTGCTTCCTACACACACCACCATACTTATTTCAATTCTGCTTAGGAACCTGAAAAGAACAGTAGATCCTCTTCATTCCAATACACTGTACTGCTGGGAACAGACAACAGTGATATTTGTACTGTGTATGGCAATGGCAGCACAACAGTGACTTTTCCTTCCATAAAAAAACTCTTCCTCGAAGGACCAGAATCTGCATGTGATTCAACTCCATTTAGGACTGGGAAACCAAGGCTAGCTCGCCTTACAAGAAACACACCCTGCTTTAGAGAAAAGAGCACTCTTCTACTCTACTGTGTTTCCTATAGGGTCCGAAAAGTGAGCTTGCTCAGAACAAAAGAACTGTGCTTCCTACACACACCAGCCATATCTAGTTCAACTCTGCTTAGGAAACTGAGAAGAACAGTAGCTCCTTTTCAGTCCAATATACTATACTTGCTTGGAGTGCTATTTGCACTGTGTATGGCAATGGGAGTGCAATAGTGACTTTCCTTACCAGAAGACAACTCTTGCTCGTAGGATCAGAAAGTGCATGTGATTCAACTCCATTTAGGACTGGGAAACAAATGCTAGCTCGCCTTACAAGAAACACACTCTGCTTTTGAGAAAAGAGCACTCTTCTATTCTACAGTGTTTCCTATGGGGTCCGAACAGTGAGCTTGCTCAGAACAAAAAAAAACTGTGCTTCCTACACACGGGCCATATCTAGTTCAATTCTGCTTATAAACCTGACAAGAGCAGTAGTTCCTCTTCAGTCCAATACACTGTACTTGCTGGGAACAGACGCGTGTGCTATTTGCACTGTGTATGACAATGGGAGCGAAATAGTGACTTTCCTTATCAGAAAACAATTCTTGCTCGTAGGTCCAGAAACTGCATGTGATTCAACTCCATATAGGACTGGGAAACAAACGCTAGCTCGCCTTACAAGAAACACACTCTGCTTTTGAGAAAAGGGCCCTCTTCTACTCTACTGTGTTTCCTATAGGGCCAGAACAGTGAGCTTGCTCAGAACAAAAGAACTGTGCTTCCTACACACATGGCCATATCTAGTTCAACTCTGCTTAGGAACCGGACAAGAACAGTAGATCCTCTTCATTCCAATACACTGTACATGCTGGGAACAGATGCCAGTGCTATTTGCCCTCTGTATGACAATGGGAGCACAATAGTGACTCTTCTTACCAGAAAGCAACTCTTGCTTGTAGGACCAGAAACTGCATGTGATTCAACTCCATATAGGACTGGGAAACAAATGCTAGCTCGCCTTACATGAAACACACTCTGCTTTTGAGAAAAGAGCACTATTCTACTCTACTGTATTTCCTAAGAAGTCCGAACAGTGAACTTGCTCAGAACAAAAGAACTGTGTTTCCTAGACACAGGGCCATATCTAGTTCAATTCTGCTTACAATCCTGACAAGAACAGTAGATCCTCTTCAGTCCAATACACTGTACTTGCTGGGAACAGATGCCAGTGCTATTTGTCCTGTGTATGGCAATATCAGCGCAATATTGACTCTTATTACCAGAAAACAACTCTTGCTCGTAGGACCAGAAACTGCATGGGATTCAACTCCATTTAGGACTGGGAAACAAACGCTAGTTCTCCTTCCAAGAAACACACTCTGCTTTTGAGAAAAGAGCACTCTTCTACTCTACTGTGTTTCCTATGGGGTCCGAACAGTGAGCTTGCTCAGAACAAAAGAACTGTGCTTCCTACACGAACGGGCCATATCTAGTTCAATTCTGCTTAGGAACCTGACAAGAACAGTAGCTCCTCTTCAGTCCAATATACTGTACTTACTGGGAACAGACGCCAGTGCTATTTGTCCTGTTTATGGCAATGGGAGCGCAATAGTGACTCTTCTTACCATAAAACAACTCTTGCTCATAGGACCAGATACTGCATGTGATTCAACTCTATTTAGGACTGGGAAACAAACGCTAGCTGGCCTTACAAGAAACACACTCTGCTTTTGATAAAAGAGCACTCTTCTACTCTACTGTGTTTCCTATAGGGCCAGAACAGTGAGCTTGCTCAGAACAAAAGAACTGTGCTTCCTACACACACCGACCATATCTAGTTCAACTCTGCTTAGGAAACTGACAAGAGCAGTAGCTCCTCTTCAGTCCGATACACTGTACTTGCTGGGAACAGACGCGAGTGCTATTTGCACTGTGGATGGCATAGGGAGCACAATAGTGACTTTCCTTACCAGAAAAAAAGTCTTGCTCGTAGGACCAGAAACTGCATATGATTCAACTCCATTTAGGACTGAGAAACAAATGCTACCTCGCCTTACATGAAATACACTCTGCTTTTGAGAAAAGAGCACTCTTCTACTCTACTGTGTTTCCTATGGTGTCCGATCAGTGAGCTTGCTCAGAACAAAAGAACTGTGCTTCCTACACACATGGTCCATATCTAGTTCAACTCTGCTTAGGAAACTGACAAGAACAGTAGCTCCTCTTCAGTCCAATACACTGTACTTGCTGGGAACAGACGCGAGTGCTATTTGCACTGTGTATGGAATTGGGAGCACAATAGTGACATTCCTTACCAGAAATCAACTCTTGCTCATAGGACCGGAAACTGCCTGTGATTGAACTCCATTTAGGACTAGGAAACAAACGCCATCTCGCCTTACAAGAAACACACTCTGCTTTAGAGAAAAGAGCACTCTCTACTCTTCTGTGATTCCTATGTGGTCCGAACAGTGAGCTTGCTCAGAACAAAAAAACTGTGCTTCCTACACACACCGCCATACTTATTTTAATTCTGCTTAGGTACCTGACAAGAGCAGTAGCTCCTCTTCAGTCCAATACACTGTACTGCTGGAAAGAGACAACAGAGCTATTTGTCCTGTGTATGGCAATGGCAGCGCAATAGTGACTCTTCTTACCAGAAAACAACTCTTGCTCGTAGGACCAGAAACTGCATGTCATTCAACTCCATTTAGGACTGGGAAACAAACGCTAGCTTGCCTTACAAGAAACACTCTCTGCTTTTGAGAAAAGAGCACTCTTCTACTCTACTGTGTTTCCTATAGGGTCAGAACAGTGAGCTTGCTCAGAACAAAAGAACTCTGCTTCCTACACAGGGGCCATATCTAGTTCAACTCTGCTTAGGAAACTGACAAGAACAGTAGCTCCTCTTCAGTCCGATACACTGTACTTGCTGGGAACAGATGCGTGGGCTATTTGCACTGTGTATGGCAATGGGAGCGCAATAGTGACTTTCCTTACCAGAAAACAACTCTTGCTCGTAGGACCAGAAACTGCATGTGATTCAACTCCATTTAGGACTGGGAAACAAATGCTAGCAAGCCTTACATGAAACACACTCTGCTTTTGAGAAAAGAGCACACTCATCTACTCTACTGTATTTCCTATGTGGTCCGAACAGTGAGCCTGCTCAGAACAAAAGAACTGTGCTTCCTACACAAACGGGCCATATCTAGTTCAACTCTGCTTAGGAAACTGACAAGAACAGCAGCTCCTCTTCAGTCCGATCACTGTACTTGCTGGGAACCTACGGGAGAGCTATTTGCACTGTGTATGGCAATGGGAGCGCAATAGTGACTTTCTTTATCAGAAAACAATTCTTGCTCATAGGTCCAGAAACTGCATGTGATTCAACTCCATATAGGACTGGGAAACAAACGCTAGCTCGCCTTACAAGAAACACACTCTGCTTTTGAGAAAAGAGCACTCTTCTACTCTACTGTGTTTCCTATAGGGCCAGAACAGTGAGCTTGCTCAGAACAAAAGAACTGTGCTTCCTACACACACGGCCATATCTAGTTCAACTCTGCTTAGGAACATCACAAGAACAGTAGATCCTCTTTAGTCCAATACACTGTACATGCTGGGAACAGACGCCAGTGCTATTTGCCATCTGTATGACAATGGGAGCACAATAGTGACTCTTCTTACCAGAAAACAACTCTTGCTCATAGGACCAGAAACTGCATGTGATTCAACTCCATTTAGGACTGGGAAACAAACACTAGCTCGCCTTACAATAAACACACTCTGATTTAGAGAAAAAATCATTTTTCTACTCTACTGTGTTTCCTAAGTGGTCCGAACAGTGAACTTGCTCAGAACAAAAGAACTGTGCTTTCAACACACACGGCCATATCTAGTTCAATTCTGCTTAGGAACCTGACAAGAACAGTAGATCCACTTCAGTCCAATACACTCTACTTGCTGGGAACCGACGCCAGTGCTATTTGTTCTGTGTATAGCAATGGCAGCACAATATTGACTCTTCTTACCAGAAAACAACTCTTCCTCGTAGGACCAGAAAATGCATGGGATTCAACTCCATTTAGGACTTGGAAACAAACGCTAGCTCTCCTTACAAGAAACACACTCTGCTTTTGAGAATAGAGCACTCTTCTACTCTACTGTGTTTCCTATGGAGTCCAAACAGTGAGCTTGCTCAGAAGAAAAGAACGGTGCTTCCTACACAAACCGACCATATCTAGTTCAACTCTGCTTAGGAAACTGACAAGAACAGTAGTTCCTATTCAGTCCAATACACTGTACTTGCTGGGAACAGACGCGAGTGCTATTTGCACTGTGTATGGCAATGGGTGCACAATAGTGACTTTCCTTACCAGAAAACAACTCTTGCTCATAGGACCGGAAACTGCCTGTGATTGAACTCCATTTAGGACTAGGAAACAAACGCCAGCTCGCCTTACAAGAAACACACTCTGCTTTAGAGAAAAGAGCACTCTTCTACTCTACTGTGTTTCCTATGAGGTCCGAACAGTGAGATTGCTCAGAACAAAAAAACTGTGCTTCCTACACACACCACCATACTTATTTCAATTCTGCTTAGGAACCTGAAAAGAACAGTAGATCCTCTTCATTCCAATACACTGTACTGCTGGGAACAGACAACAGTGATATTTGTACTGTGTATGGCAATGGCAGCACAACAGTGACTTTTCCTTCCATAAAAAAACTCTTCCTCGAAGGACCAGAATCTGCATGTGATTCAACTCCATTTAGGACTGGGAAACCAAGGCTAGCTCGCCTTACAAGAAACACACCCTGCTTTAGAGAAAAGAGCACTCTTCTACTCTACTGTGTTTCCTATAGGGTCCGAAAAGTGAGCTTGCTCAGAACAAAAGAACTGTGCTTCCTACACACACCAGCCATATCTAGTTCAACTCTGCTTAGGAAACTGAGAAGAACAGTAGCTCCTCTTCAGTCCAATATACTATACTTGCTTGGAGTGCTATTTGCACTGTGTATGGCAATGGGAGTGCAATAGTGACTTTCCTTACCAGAAGACAACTCTTGCTCGTAGGATCAGAAAGTGCATGTGATTCAACTCCATTTAGGACTGGGAAACAAATGCTAGCTCGCCTTACAAGAAACACACTCTGCTTTTGAGAAAAGAGCACTCTTCTATTCTACAGTGTTTCCTATGGGGTCCGAACAGTGAGCTTGCTCAGAACAAAAAAAAACTGTGCTTCCTACACACGGGCCATATCTAGTTCAATTCTGCTTATAAACCTGACAAGAGCAGTAGTTCCTCTTCAGTCCAATACACTGTACTTGCTGGGAACAGACGCGTGTGCTATTTGCACTGTGTATGACAATGGGAGCGAAATAGTGACTTTCCTTATCAGAAAACAATTCTTGCTCGTAGGTCCAGAAACTGCATGTGATTCAACTCCATATAGGACTGGGAAACAAACGCTAGCTCGCCTTACAAGAAACACACTCTGCTTTTGAGAAAAGGGCCCTCTTCTACTCTACTGTGTTTCCTATAGGGCCAGAACAGTGAGCTTGCTCAGAACAAAAGAACTGTGCTTCCTACACACATGGCCATATCTAGTTCAACTCTGCTTAGGAACCGGACAAGAACAGTAGATCCTCTTCATTCCAATACACTGTACATGCTGGGAACAGATGCCAGTGCTATTTGCCCTCTGTATGACAATGGGAGCACAATAGTGACTCTTCTTACCAGAAAGCAACTCTTGCTTGTAGGACCAGAAACTGCATGTGATTCAACTCCATATAGGACTGGGAAACAAATGCTAGCTCGCCTTACATGAAACACACTCTGCTTTTGAGAAAAGAGCACTATTCTACTCTACTGTATTTCCTAAGAAGTCCGAACAGTGAACTTGCTCAGAACAAAAGAACTGTGTTTCCTAGACACAGGGCCATATCTAGTTCAATTCTGCTTACAATCCTGACAAGAACAGTAGATCCTCTTCAGTCCAATACACTGTACTTGCTGGGAACAGATGCCAGTGCTATTTGTCCTGTGTATGGCAATATCAGCGCAATATTGACTCTTATTACCAGAAAACAACTCTTGCTCGTAGGACCAGAAACTGCATGGGATTCAACTCCATTTAGGACTGGGAAACAAACGCTAGTTCTCCTTCCAAGAAACACACTCTGCTTTTGAGAAAAGAGCACTCTTCTACTCTACTGTGTTTCCTATGGGGTCCGAACAGTGAGCTTGCTCAGAACAAAAGAACTGTGCTTCCTACACGAACGGGCCATATCTAGTTCAATTCTGCTTAGGAACCTGACAAGAACAGTAGCTCCTCTTCAGTCCAATATACTGTACTTACTGGGAACAGACGCCAGTGCTATTTGTCCTGTTTATGGCAATGGGAGCGCAATAGTGACTCTTCTTACCATAAAACAACTCTTGCTCATAGGACCAGATACTGCATGTGATTCAACTCTATTTAGGACTGGGAAACAAACGCTAGCTGGCCTTACAAGAAACACACTCTGCTTTTGATAAAAGAGCACTCTTCTACTCTACTGTGTTTCCTATAGGGCCAGAACAGTGAGCTTGCTCAGAACAAAAGAACTGTGCTTCCTACACACACCGACCATATCTAGTTCAACTCTGCTTAGGAAACTGACAAGAGCAGTAGCTCCTCTTCAGTCCGATACACTGTACTTGCTGGGAACAGACGCGAGTGCTATTTGCACTGTGGATGGCATAGGGAGCACAATAGTGACTTTCCTTACCAGAAAAAAAGTCTTGCTCGTAGGACCAGAAACTGCATATGATTCAACTCCATTTAGGACTGAGAAACAAATGCTACCTCGCCTTACATGAAATACACTCTGCTTTTGAGAAAAGAGCACTCTTCTACTCTACTGTGTTTCCTATGGTGTCCGAACAGTGAGATTGCTCAGAACAAAAGAACTGTGCTTCCTACACACATGGTCCATATCTAGTTCAACTCTGCTTAGGAAACTGACAAGAACAGTAGATCCTCTTCAGTCCAATACACTGTACTTGCTGGGAACAGACGCGAGTGCTATTTGCACTGTGTATGGAATTGGGAGCACAATAGTGATTTTCCTTACCAGAAAACAACTTTTGCTCATAGGACCGGAAACTGCCTGTGATTGAACTCCATTTAGGACTAGGAAACAAACGCCATCTCGCCTTACAAGAAACACACTCTGCTTTAGAGAAAAGAGCACTCTCTACTCTTCTGTGATTCCTATGTGGTCCGAACAGTGAGCTTGCTCAGAACAAAAAAACTGTGCTTCCTACACACACCGCCATACTTATTTCAATTCTGCTTAGGTACCTGACAAGAACAGTAGCTCCTCTTCAGTCCAATACACTGTACTGCTGGAAAGAGACAACAGTGCTATTTGTCCTGTGTATGGCAATGGCAGCGCAATAGTGACTCTTCTTACCAGAAAACAACTCTTGCTCGTAGGACCAGAAACTGCATGTCATTCAACTCCATTTAGGACTGGGAAACAAACGCTAGCTTGCCTTACAAGAAACACTCTCTGCTTTTGAGAAAAGAGCACTCTTCTACTCTACTGTGTTTCATATAGGGTCAGAACAGTGAGCTTGCTCAGAACAAAAGAACTCTGCTTCCTACACAGGGGCCATATCTAGTTCAACTCTGCTTAGGAAACTGACAAGAACAGTAGCTCCTCTTCAGTCCGATACACTGTACTTGCTGGGAACAGACGCGTGGGCTATTTGCACTGTGTATGGCAATGGGAGCACAATAGTGACTTTCCTTACCAGAAAACAACTCTTGCTCGTAGGACCAGAAACTGCATGTGATTCAACTCCATTTAGGACTGGGAAACAAATGCTAGCAAGCCTTACATGAAACACACTCTGCTTTTGAGAAAAGAGCACACTCATCTACTCTACTGTGTTTCCTACGGGGTCCGAACAGTGAGCTTGCTCAGAACAAAAGAACTGTGCTTCCTACACACAAAAGCCATATCTAGTTCAACTCTGCTTAGGAAACTGACAAGAACAGTAGCTCCTCTTCAGTCCAATACACTGTGCTTGCTGGGAACAGACGCGAGTGCTATTTGCACTGTGTATGTCAATTGGAGCACAATAGTGACTTTCCTTACCAGAAAACAACTATTGCTCGTAGGACCAGAAAATGCATGGGATTCAACTCCATTTTTGACTGGGATACAAACGCTAGCTTGCCTTACAAGAAACACACTCTGCTTTTGAGAAAAGAGCACTCTTCTACTCTACTGTGTTTCCTATAATGCCAGAAAAGTGAGCTTGCTCAGAACAAAAGAACTGTGCTTCCTACACAAACAGGTCATATCTAGTTCAACTCTGCTTAGGAAACTTACAAGAACAGTAGCTCCTCTTCAGTCCAATACACTGTACTTGCGGGGAACAGACGTGAGTGCTATTTGCACTGTGTATGGCATTTGTAGCACAATAGTTACTCGTCTTACCAGAAAACAAATCTTGCTCGTAGGACAAAAAACTGCATGTGACTCAACTCCATTTAGCACTGGGAAACAAACGCTAGCTCGCCTTCCAAGAAAGACACTCTGCTTTTGAGAAAAGAGCACTCTTCAATTCTACTGTGTTTCCTTTGTGTTCCCAACAGTGAGCTTGCTCAGAACATAAGAACTGTGCATCCTAGACACACGGGCCATATCTCGTTCAACTCTGCTTAGGAAACTGACAAGACCAGTAGCTCCTCCTCTGTCCAATACACTGTACTTGCTGGGAACAGACGCGAGTGCTATTTGCACTGTGTAAGGCAATGGGAACGCAATAGTGACTTTCCTTACCAGAAAACAACTCTTGCTCATAGGACCAGAAACTGCATGGGATTCAACTCCATTTACGACTGGGAAACAAACGCCAGCTCGCCTTACAAGAAACACACTCTGCTTTTGAGGAAAGAGCACTCTTCTACTCTACTGTGTTTCCTAAGGGGTCCAAACAGTGAGCTTGCTCAGAACAAAAGAACTGTGCTTCCTACACACAGGGACCATATCTAGTTCAATTCCGCTTAGGAAACTGACAACAACAGTAGATCCTCTTCAGTCCCATACACTGTACATGCTGGGAACATACGCCAGTGCTATTTGCCCTGTGTATGACAATGGGAGCACAATAGTGACTCTTCATACCAGAAAACAACACTTGCTCGTAGGACCAGTAACTGCATGTGATTCAACTCCATTTAGGACTAGGAAACCAACACTAGCTCGCCTTACAAGAAATACACTCTGCTTTTGAGAAAATTGCACTCTTCTACTCTACTGTGTTTCCTATAGGGCCAGAACAGTGAGCTTGCTCAGAACAAAAGAACTGTGCTTCCTACACACACGGGCCATATCTAGTTCAACTCTGATTAGGAAACTGACAAGAACAGTAGCTCCTCTTCAGTCCAAAACACTATACTTGCTGGGAACAGACGCCAGTGCTATTTGCACTGTGTATGGCAATGGGAGCACAATAGTGACTTTCCTTACCAGAAATCAACTCTTGCTCGTAGGATCAGAAACTGCATGTGATTCAACTCCATTTAGGACTGGGAAACAAATGCTAGCTCGCCTTACAAGAAACACACTCTGCTTTAGAGAAAAGAGCACTCTTCTACTCTACTGTGTTTCCTATGGGGTCCGAACAGTGAGCTTGCTCAGAACAAAAAAACTGTGCTTCCTACACACACGGCCATATCTAGTTCAAATCTGCTTATAAACCTGACAAGAACAGTAGGTCCACTTCAGTCCAATACACTGTACTTGCTAGGAACAGACGCCATTGCTATTTGTCCTGTGTATGGAAATGGGAGTGCAATAGTGACTTTCTTTCTCAGAAAACAACTCTTGCTCGTAGGACCAGAAACTGCATGAGATTCAACTCCATTTAGGACTAGGAAAGAACCACGAGCTCGCCTTACAAGAAACACACTCTGCTTTAGAGAAAAGAGCACTCTTCTACTCTACTGTGTTTCCTATAGGGCCAGAACAGTGAGCTTGCTCAGAACAAGAGAATTGGGCTTCCTACACACACAGGCCATATCTCGTTCAACTCTGCTTAGGAAACTGACAAGAACAGTAGCTCCTCTTCAGTCCAATACACTGCACTTGCTGGGAACAGACGAGAGTGCTATTTGCACTGTGTATGGCAATGGGAGCGCAATAGTGACTTTCCTTACCAGAAAACAACCCTTGCTCGTAGGACCAGAAACTGCATGTGATTCAACTCCATTTAGGACTGGGAAACAAACACTAGCTCGCCTTACAAGAAACACACTCTGCTTTTGAGAAAAGAGCACTGTTCTACTCTACTGTGTTTCCTATGGGGTCAGAACAGTGAGCTTGCTCAGAACAAAAGAACTGTGCTTCCTACACACATAGATCATATGTAGTTCAACTCTGCTTAGGAAACTGACAAGAACAGTAGCGCCTATTCAGTCCAATACACTGTACTTGCTGGGAACAGACGCGAGTGCTATTTGCACTTTGTATGGCATTTGGAGCGCAATAGTGACTCTTTTTACCAGAAAACAACTCTTGCTCGTAGGAACAAAAACTGCATGTGACGCAACTCCATTTAGGACTGGGAAACAAACGGGAGCTCGCCTTACAAGAAACACACTCTGCTTTAGAGAAAAGAGCACTCATCTACTCTACTGTGTTTCCTATAGGGCCAGAACAGTGAGCTTGCTCACAACAAGAGAACTGTGCTTCCTACACACACGGGCCATATCTAGTTCAACTCTTCTTAGGAAACTGACAAGAACAGTAGCTCCTCTTCAGTCCGATACACTGTACTTGCTGGGTACAGACGCGAGTGCTATTTGCACTGTGTATGGCAATGGGAACACAATAATGACTTTCCATACCAGAAAACAACTCTTGCTCGTAGGACCCGAAACTGCATGTGATTCAACTCCATTTAGTACTAGGAAACAAATGCAAGCTCGCCTTACATGAAACACACTCTGCTTTTGAGCAAGGAGCACTCGTCTACTCTACTGTGTTTCCTATAGGGCCAGAACAGTGAGCTTGCTCAGAACAAAAGAACTGTGCTTCCTACTCACACGAGCCATATCTAGTTCAACTCTGCTTAGGAAACTGACAGGAACAGAATCCTCTTCAGGCCAATACACAGTACATGCTGGGAACAGACGCAAGTGCTATTTGCGCTGTGTATGACAAAGGGAGTGCAACAGTGAGTCTTCTTAAAAGAAAACAACTCTTGCTCATAGGACCAGAAACTGCATGTGATTCATCTCCCTTTAGGGCTGGGACACAAACGCTAGCTCGCCTTACAGGAAACACACTCTGCTTTTGAGAAAAGAGCACTCTTCTACTCTACTGTGTTTCCTATGGTGTCCGAACAGTGAGCTTGCTCAGAACAAAGAACTGTGCTTCCTACACACACGGGCCATATCTAGTTCAACTCTGCTTAGGAAACTGACAAGAACAGTAGATCCTCTTCAGTCCAATACACTGTACTTGCTGGGAACAGACGCGAGTGCTATTTGCACTGTGTATGGAATTGGGAGCACAATAGTGATTTTCCTTACCAGAAAACAACTCTTGCTCATAGGACCGGAAACTGCCTGTGATTGAACTCCATTTAGGACTAGGAAACAAACGCCATCTCGCCTTACAAGAAACACACTCTGCTTTAGAGAAAAGAGCACTCTCTACTCTTCTGTGATTCCTATGTGGTCCGAACAGTGAGCTTGCTCAGAACAAAAAAACTGTGCTTCCTACACACACCGCCATACTTATTTCAATTCTGCTTAGGTACCTGACAAGAACAGTAGCTCCTCTTCAGTCCAATACACTGTACTGCTGGAAAGAGACAACAGTGCTATTTGTCCTGTGTATGGCAATGGCAGCGCAATAGTGACTCTTCTTACCAGAAAACAACTCTTGCTCGTAGGACCAGAAACTGCATGTCATTCAACTCCATTTAGGACTGGGAAACAAACGCTAGCTTGCCTTACAAGAAACACTCTCTGCTTTTGAGAAAAGAGCACTCTTCTACTCTACTGTGTTTCATATAGGGTCAGAACAGTGAGCTTGCTCAGAACAAAAGAACTCTGCTTCCTACACAGGGGCCATATCTAGTTCAACTCTGCTTAGGAAACTGACAAGAACAGTAGCTCCTCTTCAGTCCGATACACTGTACTTGCTGGGAACAGACGCGTGGGCTATTTGCACTGTGTATGGCAATGGGAGCACAATAGTGACTTTCCTTACCAGAAAACAACTCTTGCTCGTAGGACCAGAAACTGCATGTGATTCAACTCCATTTAGGACTGGGAAACAAATGCTAGCAAGCCTTACATGAAACACACTCTGCTTTTGAGAAAAGAGCACACTCATCTACTCTACTGTGTTTCCTACGGGGTCCGAACAGTGAGCTTGCTCAGAACAAAAGAACTGTGCTTCCTACACACAAAAGCCATATCTAGTTCAACTCTGCTTAGGAAACTGACAAGAACAGTAGCTCCTCTTCAGTCCAATACACTGTGCTTGCTGGGAACAGACGCGAGTGCTATTTGCACTGTGTATGTCAATTGGAGCACAATAGTGACTTTCCTTACCAGAAAACAACTATTGCTCGTAGGACCAGAAAATGCATGGGATTCAACTCCATTTTTGACTGGGATACAAACGCTAGCTTGCCTTACAAGAAACACACTCTGCTTTTGAGAAAAGAGCACTCTTCTACTCTACTGTGTTTCCTATAATGCCAGAAAAGTGAGCTTGCTCAGAACAAAAGAACTGTGCTTCCTACACAAACAGGTCATATCTAGTTCAACTCTGCTTAGGAAACTTACAAGAACAGTAGCTCCTCTTCAGTCCAATACACTGTACTTGCGGGGAACAGACGTGAGTGCTATTTGCACTGTGTATGGCATTTGTAGCACAATAGTTACTCGTCTTACCAGAAAACAAATCTAGCTCGTAGGACAAAAAACTGCATGTGACTCAACTCCATTTAGCACTGGGAAACAAACGCTAGCTCGCCTTCCAAGAAAGACACTCTGCTTTTGAGAAAAGAGCACTCTTCAATTCTACTGTGTTTCCTTTGTGTTCCCAACAGTGAGCTTGCTCAGAACATAAGAACTGTGCATCCTAGACACACGGGCCATATCTCGTTCAACTCTGCTTAGGAAACTGACAAGACCAGTAGCTCCTCCTCTGTCCAATACACTGTACTTGCTGGGAACAGACGCGAGTGCTATTTGCACTGTGTAAGGCAATGGGAACGCAATAGTGACTTTCCTTACCAGAAAACAACTCTTGCTCATAGGACCAGAAACTGCATGGGATTCAACTCCATTTACGACTGGGAAACAAACGCCAGCTCGCCTTACAAGAAACACACTCTGCTTTTGAGGAAAGAGCACTCTTCTACTCTACTGTGTTTCCTAAGGGGTCCAAACAGTGAGCTTGCTCAGAACAAAAGAACTGTGCTTCCTACACACAGGGACCATATCTAGTTCAATTCCGCTTAGGAAACTGACAACAACAGTAGATCCTCTTCAGTCCCATACACTGTACATGCTGGGAACATACGCCAGTGCTATTTGCCCTGTGTATGACAATGGGAGCACAATAGTGACTCTTCATACCAGAAAACAACACTTCCTCGTAGGACCAGTAACTGCATGTGATTCAACTCCATTTAGGACTAGGAAACCAACACTAGCTCGCCTTACAAGAAATACACTCTGCTTTTGAGAAAATTGCACTCTTCTACTCTACTGTGTTTCCTATAGGGCCAGAACAGTGAGCTTGCTCAGAACAAAAGAACTGTGCTTCCTACACACACGGGCCATATCTAGTTCAACTCTGATTAGGAAACTGACAAGAACAGTAGCTCCTCTTCAGTCCAAAACACTATACTTGCTGGGAACAGACGCCAGTGCTATTTGCACTGTGTATGGCAATGGGAGCACAATAGTGACTTTCCTTACCAGAAATCAACTCTTGCTCGTAGGATCAGAAACTGCATGTGATTCAACTCCATTTAGGACTGGGAAACAAATGCTAGCTCGCCTTACAAGAAACACACTCTGCTTTAGAGAAAAGAGCACTCTTCTACTCTACTGTGTTTCCTATGGGGTCCGAACAGTGAGCTTGCTCAGAACAAAAAAACTGTGCTTCCTACACACACGGCCATATCTAGTTCAAATCTGCTTATAAACCTGACAAGAACAGTAGGTCCACTTCAGTCCAATACACTGTACTTGCTAGGAACAGACGCCATTGCTATTTGTCCTGTGTATGGAAATGGGAGTGCAATAGTGACTTTCTTTCCCAGAAAACAACTCTTGCTCGTAGGACCAGAAACTGCATGAGATTCAACTCCATTTAGGACTAGGAAAGAAACACGAGCTCGCCTTACAAGAAACACACTCTGCTTTAGAGAAAAGAGCACTCTTCTACTCTACTGTGTTTCCTATAGGGCCAGAACAGTGAGCTTGCTCAGAACAAGAGAATTGGGCTTCCTACACACACAGGCCATATCTCGTTCAACTCTGCTTAGGAAACTGACAAGAACAGTAGCTCCTCTTCAGTCCAATACACTGCACTTGCTGGGAACAGACGAGAGTGCTATTTGCACTGTGTATGGCAATGGGAGCGCAATAGTGACTTTCCTTACCAGAAAACAACCCTTGCTCGTAGGACCAGAAACTGCATGTGATTCAACTCCATTTAGGACTGGGAAACAAACACTAGCTCGCCTTACAAGAAACACACTCTGCTTTTGAGAAAAGAGCACTGTACTACTCTACTGTGTTTCCTATGGGGTCAGAACAGTGAGCTTGCTCAGAACAAAAGAACTGTGCTTCCTACACACATAGATCATATGTAGTTCAACTCTGCTTAGGAAACTGACAAGAACAGTAGCGCCTATTCAGTCCAATACACTGTACTTGCTGGGAACAGACGCGAGTGCTATTTGCACTTTGTATGGCATTTGGAGCGCAATAGTGACTCTTTTTACCAGAAAACAACTCTTGCTCGTAGGAACAAAAACTGCATGTGACGCAACTCCATTTAGGACTGGGAAACAAACGGGAGCTCGCCTTACAAGAAACACACTCTGCTTTAGAGAAAAGAGCACTCATCTACTCTACTGTGTTTCCTATAGGGCCAGAACAGTGAGCTTGCTCACAACAAGAGAACTGTGCTTCCTACACACACGGGCCATATCTAGTTCAACTCTTCTTAGGAAACTGACAAGAACAGTAGCTCCTCTTCAGTCCGATACACTGTACTTGCTGGGTACAGACGCGAGTGCTATTTGCACTGTGTATGGCAATGGGAACACAATAATGACTTTCCATACCAGAAAACAACTCTTGCTCGTAGGACCCGAAACTGCATGTGATTCAACTCCATTTAGTACTAGGAAACAAATGCAAGCTCGCCTTACATGAAACACACTCTGCTTTTGAGCAAGGAGCACTCGTCTACTCTACTGTGTTTCCTATAGGGCCAGAACAGTGAGCTTGCTCAGAACAAAAGAACTGTGCTTCCTACTCACACGAGCCATATCTAGTTCAACTCTGCTTAGGAAACTGACAGGAACAGAATCCTCTTCATGCCAATACACTGTACATGCTGGGAACAGACGCAAGTGCTATTTGCGCTGTGTATGACAAAGGGAGTGCAATAGTGAGTCTTCTTAAAAGAAAACAACTCTTGCTCATAGGACCAGAAACTGCATGTGATTCATCTCCCTTTAGGGCTGGGACACAAACGCTAGCTCGCCTTACAGGAAACACACTCTGCTTTTGAGAAAAGAGCACTCTTCTACTCTACTGTGTTTCCTATGGTGTCCGAACAGTGAGCTTGCTCAGAACAAAGAACTGTGCTTCCTACACACACGGGCCATATCTAGTTCAACTCCGCTTAGGAAACTGACAAGAACAGTACCACCTCTTCTGTCCAATACACTTTACTTGCTGGGAACAGACGCGAGTGCTATTTGCACTGTGTATGGCAGTGGGAGCACAATAGTGACTTTCTTAACAGAAAACAACTCTTGCTCGTAGGACCAGAAACTGCATGTCATTCAACTCCATTTAGGACTGGGAAACAAATGCTAGCTCACCTTACAAGAAACAGACTCTGCTTTTGAGAAAAGAGCACTCTTGTACTCTCCTGTGTTTCCTATAGAGCCAGAACAGTGAGCTTGCTCAGAAGAAAAGAACTGTGCTTCCTACACACACGGACCATATCTAGTTCAACTCTGCTTAGGAAACTGACAAGAACAGTAGTTCCTATTCAGTCCAATACACTGTACTTGCTGGGAACAGAAGCGAGTGCTATTTGCACTGTGTATGGCAATTGGAGCGTAATAGTGACTCTTCTTAACACAAATCAACTCTTGCTCGTAGTACCAAAAAGTGCATGTGATTCAACTCCATTTAGGACTGGGAAACAAACGCGAGCTCGCCTTACAAGAAACACACTCTGCTTTAGAGAAAAGAGCACTCTTCTACTCTACTGTGTTTCCTATAGGGCCAGAACAGAGAGCTTGCTCAGAACATAAGAACTGTGCTTCCTAGACACACGGGCCATATCTCGTTCAACTCTGCTTAGGAAACTGACAAGAACAGTAGCTCCTCCTCTGTCCGATACACTGTGCTTGCTGGGAACAGACGCGAGTGCTATTTGCCCTGTGTATGGCAATGGGAACGCAATAGTGACTTTCCTTACCAGAAAACAACTCTTGCTCGTAGGACCAGAAACTGCATGGGATTCAACTCCATTTAGGACTGGGAAACAAACGCCAGCTCGCCTTAAAAGAAACACACTCCGCTTTTGAGAAAAGAGCACTCTTCTACTCTACTGTGTTTCCTACGGGGTCCAAACAGTGAGCTTGCTCAGAACAAAAGAACTGTGCTTCCTACACACAGGGACCATATCTAGTTCAATTCTGCTTAGGAAACTGACAACAACAGTAGATCCTCTTCAGTCCCATACACTGTACATGCTGGGAACATACGCCAGTGCTATTTGCCCTGTGTATGACAATGGGAGCACAATAGTGACTCTTCATACCAGAAAACAACACTTGCTCGTAGGACCAGTAACTGCATGGGATTCAACTCCATTTAGGACTGGGAAACAAACGCGAGCTCGCTTTACAAGAAACACACTCTGCTTTTGAGAAAAGAGCACTCTTCTACTCTACTGTGTTTCCTATAGGGCCAGAAGAGTGAGCTTGCTCAGAACATAAGAACTGTGCTTCCTACACACACGGGCCATATCTAGTTCAACTCTGCTTAGGAAACTGACAAGAACAGTAGCTCCTCTTCAGTTCGATACACTGTACTTGCTGTGAACAGATGCGAGTGCTATTTGCACTGTGTATGGCAATGGGAGCGCAATAGTGACTTTCCTTACCAGAAAACAACTCTTGCTCGTAGGATCAGAAACTGCTTGTGATTCAACTCCATTTAGGACTGGTAAACAAATGCTAGTTCGCATTACTAGAAACACACTCTGCTTTAGAGAAAAGAGCACTCTTCTACTCTACTGTGTTTCCTATGGGGTCCGAACAGTGAGCTTGCTCAGAACAAAAAACTGTGCTTCCTACACACACGGACCCTATCTAGTTCAACTCTGCTTAGGAAACTGACAACAACAGTAGCTCCTCTTCAGTCCAATACACTGTACTTGCTGGGAACAGACGCGAGTGCTATTAGTAATGTGTATGGCAATGGGAGTGCAATAGTGACTTTCCTTACCAGAAAACAACTCTTGCTTGTATGACCAAAAACTGAATGTGATACAACTCCATTTAGGACTGGGAAACAAACGCTAGGTCACCTTACAAGAAACACACTCTGCTTTTGAGAAAAGAGCACTCTTTTACTCTACTGTGTTTCCTATATGGCCAGAACAGTGAGCTTGCTCAGAAAAAAAGAGGTGTGCTTCCTACACACACGGCCATATCTAGTTCAATTCTGCTTAGGAATCTGACAAGAACAGTAGCTCCTATTCAGTCCAATACACTGTACTTGCTGGGAACAGACTCGTGTGCTATTTGCACTGTGTATTGCAATGGGAGCGCAATAGTGACTCTTCTTATCAGAAAAAATCTCTTGCTCGTAGGACCAGTAACTGCATGGGATTCAACTCCATTTCTGTCTGGGAAACAAACACTAGCTTTCCTTACAAGAAACACACTCTGCTTTTGAGAAAAGAGCACTCTTCTACTCTACTGTGTTTCCTATGTTGTCTGAACAGTGAGTTTGCTCAGAACAAAAGATCTGTGCTTCCTACATACACAGGCTATATCTAATTCAACTCTGCTTAGGAAACTGACAAGAACAGTAGCTCCTCTTCAGTCCAATACACTGTACTTGATGGGAACAGACGCGAGTGCTATTTGCACTGTGTATGGCAATGGGAGCACAATAGTGACTTTCCTTACCAGAAAACAACTCTTGCTCGTATTACCAAAAACTGCATGTGATTCAACTCCATTTAGGACTGAGAAACAAACGCTAGCTCGCCTTACAAGAAACACACTCTGCTTTTGAGAAAAGAGCACTCGTCTACTCTACTGTGTTTCCTATAGGGCCAGAACAGTGAGCTTGCTCAGAACAACTGAACTGTGCTTCCTACACACGGACCATATCTAGTTCAACTCTGATTAGGAAACTGACAATAACAGTAGATCCTCTTCACTCCAATACACTGTACATGCTGGGAACAGACGCCATTGCTATTTGCCCTGTGTATGACAATGGGAGCGCAATAGTGACTCCTCTTACCAGAAAAAACTCTTGCTCATAGACCCGAAACTGCATGAGATTCAACTCCATTTAGGACTGGGAAACAAACGCTAGCTCGCCTTACAAGTAACATACTCTGCTTTTGAGGAAAGAGCACGCTTCTACTCTACTGTGTTTTCTATGGGGTCCAAACAGTGAGCTTGCTCAGAACCAAAGAACTGTGCTTCCTACACACACGGACCATATCTAGTTAAACTCTGCTTATTAACCTGACAAGAAGAGTAGATCCTCTTCAGTCCAATAAACTATACATGCTGGAAACAGACGCCAGTGCTATTTGCCCTGTATATGACAATGGGAGCGCAATAGTGACTCTTCTTACCAGAAAACAACTCTTGCTCGTAGGACAAGAAACTGCATGTGATTCAACTCCATTTAGGACTGGGAAAAAAACACTAGCTCGCTTTACAAGAAACACACTCTGCTTTTGAGAAAAGAGCACTCTTGTCTTTACTGTGTTTCCTATGGGGTCCGAACAGTGATCTTGCTCAGAACAAAAGAACTGTGCTTCCTACACACTCTGGCCATACCCAGTTCAACTATTTTAGGAAAGTGACAAGAACAGTAGCTCCTCTTGAGTCCAATACACTGTATTGCTGAGAACAGACGCGAGTGCTATTTGTACTGTGTATGGCAACGGGAGCGGAATAGTGACTCTTCTTACCAGAAAACAAATATTGCTCCTAGGACCAGAAACTGCATGTGTATTTCAACTCCATTTAGGACTGGGAAACAAAGGCTAGATTGCCTTAAAAGAAACACACCCTGCATTTGAAAAAAGAGCACTCTTCTACTCTACTGTGTTTCCTATGGTGTCCGAACAGTGAGCTTGCTCACAACAAAAGAACTGTGCTTCCTACACACACGGGCCATATCTAGTTCAACTCTGCTTAGGAAACTGACAAGAACAGTAGCTCCTCCTCAGTCCAATACACTGTACTTGCTGGGAACAAACGCGAGTGCTATTTGCACTGTGTATGGAAATGGGAGCACAATAGTTACTCTTCTTACCAGAAAACAACTCTTGCTGGTAGGACCAAAAACTGCATGTGATTCAACTCCTTTTAGAACTGGGAAACAATCGCTAGCTCGCCTTACAAGAAACACACTCTGCTTCTGAGAAAAGAGCACTCATCTACTCTACTGTGTTTCCCATATGGCCAGAACAGTGAGCTTGCTCAGAACAAAAGAACTGTGCTGCCTACACACACGGGCCCTATCTAGTTCAATTCTGCTTAGGAAACTGACAAGATCAATAGATCCACTTCAGTCCAATACACTGTACATGCTGGCAACAGACTCCAGTGCTATTTGCCCTGTGTGTGACAATGGGAGCACAATAGTGACTCTTCCTACTAGAAAACAACTCTTGTTCGTAGGACCAAAAACTGCATGTGATTCAACTCCATTTAGGACTGGGAAACAAACGCTAGGTCGCCATACAAGAAACATACTCTGCTTTTGAGAAAAGAGCACTCATCTACTGTACTGTGTTTTCTATGGGGTCCGAACAGTGAGCTTGCTCAGAACAAAAGAACTGTGCTTCCTACACACACGGGCCTTATCTAGTTCAACTCTGCATAGGAAACTGACTAGAACCGTAGCTCCTCTTAGGTCCAATACACTGTACTTGCTGGGAACAGACGCGAGTGCTATTTGCACTGTGTATGGAAATGGGAGCACAATAGTTACTCTTCTTACCAGAAAACAACTCTTGCTGGTAGGACCAAAAACTGCATGTGATTCAACTCCTTTTAGAACTGGGAAACAAACGCTAGCCCTCCTTACAAGAAACACACTCTGCTTCTGAGAAAAGAGCACTCATCTACTCTACTGTGTTTCCTATATGGCCAGAACAGTGAGCTTGCTCAGAACAAAAGAACTGTGCTGCCTACACACACGGGCCCTATCTAGTTCAATTCTGCTTAGTAAACTGACAAGATCAATAGATCCACTTCAGTCCAATACACTGTACATGCTGGCAACAGACGCCAGTGCTATTTGCCCTGTGTGACAATGGGAGCACAATAGTGACGCTTCTTACCAGAAAACAACTCTTGCTCGTAGGACAAAAAACTGCATGTGATTCAACTCCATTTAGGACTGGGAAACAAACGCTAGCTCGCCGTACAAGAAACATACTCTGCTTTTGAGAAAAGAGCACTCATCTACTGTACTGTCTTTTCTATGGGGTCCGAACAGTGAGCTTGCTCAGAACAAAAGAACTGTGCTTCCTACACACACGGGCCTTATCTAGTTCAACTCTGCATAGGAAACTGACTAGAACAGTAGCTCCTCTTCAGTCCGATACACTGTACTTGCTGGGAACAGACGCCAGTGCTATTTGCACTGTGTATGGCAATGGGAGTGCAATAGTGACTTTCCTTACCAGAAAACAACTCTTGCTCGTAGGACCAGAAACTGCATGTGATTCAACTCCATTTAGGACTGGGAAACAAACGCTACCTCGCCTTACAGGAAACACACTCTGCTTTTGAGAAAAGAGCACTCATCTACTCTACTGTGTTTCCTATGGGTTCCGAATAGTTAGCTTGCTCAGAACAAAAGAACTGTGCTTCCTACACACATGTGACATATCTAGTTCAACTCTGCTTAGGAAACAGACAAGAACAGTAGCTCCTCTTCAGTCCGATACACTGTACTTGCTGGGATCACACGCGAGTGCTATTGCACTGTGTATGGCAATGGGAGCACAATAGTGACTTTCCTTACCAGAAAACAACTCTTGCTCATAGGACCAGAAACTGCATGGGATTCAACTCCATTAAGGACTGGGAAAAAAATGCTAGCTTGCCTTACAGGAAACACACTCTGCTTTAGAGAAAAGAGCACTCTTCTACTCTACTGTGTTTCCTATAGGGCCAGAGGAGTGAGCTTGCTCAGAACATAATAACTGTGCTTCCTACACACACGGGCCATATCTAGTTCAAATCTGCTTAGGAACCTGACAAGAACAGTAGATCCTCTTAAGTCCAATACACTGTACTTGCTGGGAACAGACGGGAGTGATATTTGCTCTGTGTATGGCAATGGGAGCGCAATAGGGACTTTCCTTACCAGAAAACAACTCTTGCTCATAGGACCAGAAAGTGCATGTGATTAAACTCCATTTAGGACTGGGAAACAAACACTAGCTCGCCTTACAAGAAAGACTCTCTGATTTTGAGAAAAGAGCACTATTCTACTCTACTGTGTTTCCTATGGGGTCCAAACAATGAGCTTGCTCAGAACAAAAGAACTGTGCTTCCTAGACACATGGGGCATATCTAGTTCAACTCTGCTTAGGAAACTGAAAAGAACACTAGATGCTCTTCAGTACAATACAGTGTACTTGCTGGGAACAGACGCGAGTGCTCTTTGCACTGTGTAGGGCAATTGTAGCACAATAGTGACTCTTCTTACCAGAAAACAACTCTTGCTCATAGGACAAAAAACTGCATGTGACTCAACTCCATTTAGGACTGGGAAACAAACGCTAGCTCGCTTTACAAGAAACACAGTCTGCTTTTGAGAAAAGAGCACTCTTCTACTCTACTGTGTTTCCTATGGGGTCCGAACAGTGAGCTTGCTCAGAACAAAAAAAACTGTGCTTCCTACACACAGGGCCATATCTAGTTCAAGTCTGCTTAGGAACCTGACAAGAACAGTAGATCCTCTTCAGTCCAATACACTGTTCCTGCTGGCAACAGATGCCAGTGCTATTTGTCCTGTGTATAACAATGGCAGCGCAAT
Source organism: Peromyscus eremicus (assembly GCF_949786415.1). Lineage (NCBI taxonomy): Eukaryota > Metazoa > Chordata > Mammalia > Rodentia > Cricetidae > Peromyscus > Peromyscus eremicus. Next base: position 174,308 of record NW_026734824.1, read on the forward strand.
AGTGACTTTCCTTACCAGAAAACATCTCTTGCTCATAGTACCAGAAACTGCATGGGATTCAATTCCATTTAGGACTCGGAAACAAACCCTAGCTCGCCTTTCAAGAAAAACACTCTGCTTTAGAGAAAAGAGCACTCTTCTAGTGTACTGTGTTTCCTATGGGGTCCAAACAGTGAGCTTGCTCAGAACAAAAGAACTGTGCTTCCTACACACACACGAACCATATGTAGTTCAACTCTGCTTAGCAACCTGACAAGAACAGTAGCTCCTCTTCAGTCCAACACTGTACTTGCTGGGAACAGACGCGAGTGCTATTTGCACTGTGTATGGGAATGGGAGCTCAATAGTGACATTCCTTACCAGAAAACAACTCTTGTACGTAGGACCAGAAACTGCATGTGTTTCAACTCCATTTAGGACTGGGAAACAAACGCTAGCTCGCCTTACAAGAAACACACTCTGCTTTAGAGAAAAGAGCACTCTTCTTCTCTACTGTGTCTCATATTGGGTCCGAACAGTGAGCTTGCTCAGAACAAAAGAACTGTGCTTCCTACACACACGGGCAATATCTAGTTCAACTCTGCTTAGGAAACTGACAAGAACAATAGCACCTCTTCAGTCCGATACACTGTACTTGCTGGGAACAGACGCCAGTGCTATTTGTACTGCGTATGGCAATGGGAGCGCAATAGTGACTTTCCTTACCAGAAAACAACTCTTGTTCCTGGGACCAACAACTGCATGTGATTCAACTCCATTTAGGACTGGGAAACAAACGGTAGCTCGCCTTACAAGAAACACACTCTGCTTTTGAGAAAAGAGCACTCTTCTACTCTACTGTGTTTCCTATAGGGCCAGAACAGTGAGCTTGCTCAGAACATAATAACTGTGCTTCCTACACACACGGGCCATATCTAGTTCAACTCTGCTTAGGAACCTGACAAGAACAGTAGATCCTCTTAAGTCCAATACACTGTACTTGCTGGGAACAGACACCAGTGCTATTTGTCCTGTGTATGGCAAAGGCAGTGCAATAGTGACTATTCTTACCATAAAACAACTCTTGCTCATAGGACCAGAAAATTCATGTGAATCAACTCCATTAGGACTGGAAAACAAACGCTAGCTCGCCTTACAAGAAACACACTCTGCTTTAGAGAAGAGAGCACTCTTCTACTCTAATGTGTTCCTATAGGGCCAGAAGAGTGAGCTTGCTCAGAACAAAAGAACTGTGCTTCCTACACACGGGCCATATCTAGTTCAACTTTGCTTAGGAAACTGACAAGAACAGTAGCTCCTCTTCAGTCCCATACACTGTACTTGCTGGGAAGAGACAGGAGTGCTATTTGCACTGTGTATGGCAATGGGAGCGCAATAGGGACTTTCCTTACCAGAAAACAACTCTTGCTCATAGGACCAGAAAGTGCATGTGATTAAACTCCATTTAGGACTGGGAAACAAACACTAGCTTGTCTTACAAGAAAGACTCTCTGATTTTGAGAAAAGAGCACTAGTCTACTCTACTGTGTTTCCTATGGGGTCAAAACAATGAGCTTGCTCAGAACAAAACAACTGTGCTTCCTACACACATGGGCCATATCTAGTTCAACTCTGCTTAGGAAACTGAAAAGAACAGTAGATCCTCTTCAGTCCAATACAGTGTACTTGCTGGGAACAGACGCGAGTGCTATTTGCACTGTGTAGGGCAATTGGAGCACAGTAGTGACTCGTCTTACCAGAAAACAACTCTTGCTCATAGGACAAAAAACTGCATGTGACTCAACTCCATTTAGGACTGGGAAACAAACGCCAGCTCGCCTTATAAGAAACACACTCTGCTTTTGAGAAAAGAGCACTCTTCTACTCTACTGTGTTTCCTATAAGGTCCGAAAAGTGAGTTTGCTCAGAACAAAAAAAACTGTGCTTCCTACACACAGGGCCATATCTAGTTCAAGTCTGCTTAGGAACCTGACAAGAACAGTAGATCCTCTTCAGTCCAATACACTGTACTTGCTGGCAACAGATGCCAGTGCTATTTGTCCTGTGTATAACAATGGCAGCACAATAGTGACTTTCCTTACCAGAAAACATCTCTTGCTCATAGTACCAGAAACTGCATGGGATTCAACTCCATTTAGGACTAGGAAACAAACGCTAGCTCGCCTTTCAAGAAAAACACTCTGCTTTAGAGAAAAGAGCACTCTTCTAGTCTACTGTGTTTCCTATGTGGTCCAAACAGTGAGCTTGCTCAGAACAAAAGAACTGTGCTTCCTACACACACGAACCATATGTAGTTCAACTCTGCTTAGGAACCTGACAAGAACAGTAGCTCCTCTTCAGTCCAACACTGTACTTGCTGGGAACAGACGCGAGTGCTATTTGCACTGTGTATGGCAAGCGAGCTCAATAGTGACATTCCTTACCAGAAAACAACTCTTGTACGTAGGACCAGAAACTGCATGTGTTTCAACTCCATTTAGGACTGGGAAACAAACGCTAGCTCGCCTTACAAGAAACACACTCTGCTTTAGAGAAAAGAGCACTCTTCTTCTCTACTGTGTCTCATATTGGGTCCGAACAGTGAGCTTGCTCAGAACAAAAGAACTGTGCTTCCTACACACACGGGCAATATCTAGTTCAACTCTGCTTAGGAAACTGACAAGAACAGTAGCTCCTCTTCAGTCCAATACACTGTACTTGCTGGCAACAGACGCTAGTGCTATTTGTACTGCATATGCCAATGGGAGCGCAATAGTGACTTTCCTTACCAGAAAACAACTCTTGCACCTGGGACCAAAAACTGCATGTGATTCAACTCCATTTAGGACTGGGAAACAAACAGTAGCTCGCCTTACAAGAAATACACTCTGCTTTTGAGAAAAGAGCACTCTTCTACTCTACTGTGTTTCCAACAGGGCCAGAACAGTGAGCTTGCTCAGAAAAAAAGAACTGTGCTTCCTACACACACGGGCCATATCTAGTTCAACTCTCCTTAGGAAACTGACAAGAACAGTAGATCCTCTTCAGTCCAATACACTGTACATGCTGGGAACAGATGCCAGTGCTATTTGCCCTGTGTATGACAATGGGAGCGCAATAGTGACTCTTCTTAGCAGAAAAAACTCTTGCTCGTAGGACCAGAAACTTCATGTGATTCAACTCCATTTAGGACTGGGAAACAAATGCTAGCTCGCCTTACAAGAAACACACTCTGCTTTTGAGAAAAGGGCACTCTTCTACTCTACTGTGTTTCCTATGGGGTCCGAACAGTGAGCTTGCTCAGAACAAAAGAACTGTGCTTCCTACACACACGGCCATATCTAGTTCAATTCTGCTTAGGAAACTGACAAGAACAGTAGATCCACTTCAGTCAAATACACTGTACATGCTGGGAACAGTCGCCAGTGCTATCTGCCCTGTGTATGACAATGGGAGCGCAATAGTTACTCTTCTTACAAGAAAACAACTCTTGCTCGAAAAACCAGAAACTGCATGTGATTCAACTCCATTTAGGACTGGGAAAAAAAAAGCTAGGTCGCCTTACAAGAAACACACTCTCCTTTTGAGAAAAGAGCACTCTTCTACTCAATTGTGATTCCTATAGGGCCAGAACAGTGAGCTTGCACAGAACAAAAGAACTGTGCTTCCTACACACACGGCCATATCTAGTTCAATTCTGCTTAGGAAAATGACAAGAACAGTAGATCCACTTCAGTCAAATACACTGTACATGCTGGGAACAGACGCCAGTGCTATTTGCCCTGTGTATGACAATGGGAGCGCAATAGTGACTCTTCTTACCAGAAAACAACTCTTGCTCATAGGACCAGAAACTGCATGGGATTCAACTCCATTTAGGACTGGGAAACAAACACTAGCTCGCCTTACAAGAAACACACTCTGCTTTTGAGAAAAGAGCACTCTTCTACTCTACTGTGTTTCCTATGGGGTCTGAATAGTAAGCTTGCTCAGAACAAAAGAACTGTGCTTCCTACACACACGGGCCATATCTAGTTCAACTCTGCTTAGGAAACTGACAAGAACAGTAGATCCTCTTCAGTCCAATACACTGTACATGCTGGGAACAGACACGAGTGCTATTTGCACTATGTATGACAATGTGAGCGCAATAGTGACTCTTCTTACCAGAAAAATACTCTTGCTCATAGAACCAAAAACTGCATGTGATTCAACGCCATTTAGGACTGGGAAACAAACGCTAGCTTGCCTTACAAGAAACACACTCTGCTTTTCAGAAAAGATCACTCATCTACTCTACTGTGTTTCTTATAGGGCCAGAACAGTGAGCTTGCTCAGAACAAAAGAACTGTGCTTCCTACACACGGCCATATCTATTTCAATTCTGCTTAGCAAACTGACAAGAACAGTAGATCCTCTTCAGTCCAATACACTGTACATGCTGGGAACAGACGCCAGTGCTATTTGCCCTGTGTATGACAAAGGGAGCACAATAGTGACTCTTCTTACCAGAAAACAACTCTTGCTCGTAGGACCACAAACTGCATGAGATTCAACTCCATTTAGGACTGGGAAACAAATGCTAGCTCGCCTTACAAGAAACACTCTCTGCTTTTGAGAAAAGAGTACTCTTCTACTGTTCTGTGTTTTCTATAGGGCCAGAACAGTGAGCTTGCTCAGAACAAAAGAACTGTGCTTCCTACACACACGGGCAATATCTATTCAACTCTGCTTAAAAAACTGACAAGAACAGTAGCTCCTCTTCAGTCCAATACACTGTACTTGCTGGCAACAGACGCCAGTGCTATTTGTACTGCGTATGGCAATGGAAGCGCAATAGTGACTTTCCTTACCAGAAAACAACTCTTGCTCCTGGGACCAACAACTGCATGTGATTCAACTCCATTTAGGACTGGGAAACAAACGGTAGCTCGCCTTACAAGAAACACTCTCTGCTTTTGAGAAAAGAGTACTCTTCTACTGTTCTGTGTTTCCTATAGGGCCAGAACAGTGAGCTTGCTCAGAACAAAAGAACTGTGCTTCCTACACACACGGGCAATATCTAGTTCAACTCTGCTTAGGAAACTGACAAGAACAGTATCTCCTATTCTGTCCAATACACTGTACTTGTTGGGAAGAAAAGCGAGTGCTATTTGCACTGTGTATGGCAATGGGAGTGCAATAGTGACTCTTCTTACCAGAAAACAACTCTTGCTCGAAAAACCAGAAACTGCATGTGATTCAACTCCATTTAGGACTGGGAAAAAAAAGCTAGGTCGCCTTACAAGAAACACACTCTGCTTTTGAGAAAAGAGCACTCTTTACTCTATTGTGTTTCCTATAGGGCCAGAACAGTGAGCTTGCTCAGAACAAAAGAACTGTGCTTCCTACACACACGGGCTATATCTTGTTCAACTCTGCTTAGGAAACTGACAAGAAAAATAGATCCTCTTCAGTCCAATACAGTGTACAGGCTGGGAACAGACGCCAGTGCTATTTGCCCTGTGTATGACAATGGGAGCACAATAGTGACTCTTCTTACCAGAAAACAACTCTTGCTCTTAGGACTAGAAACTGCATGTGATTCAACACCATTTAGGACTGGGAAACAAACGCTAGCTCGCCTTACAAGAAACACACTCTGCTTTTGAGAAAAGAGCACACTTCTACTCTACTGTGTTTCCTATTGGGTCCGAACAGTGAGCTTGCTCAGAACAAAAGAACTGTGCTTCCTACACACACGGGCCATATCTAGTTCAACTGTGCTTAGGAAACTGACAAGAACAGTAGCTCCTCTTCAGTCCAATACACTCTTGTTCGTAGGACCAGACACTGCACGTGATTCAACTCCATTTAGGACTAGGAAACAAACGCTAGCTTGCGTTACAAGAAACACACTCTGCTTTAGAGAAAAGAGCACTCTTCTACTCTACTGTGTTTCCTATAGGGCCAGAACAGTGAGCTTGCTCAGAACATAATAACTGTGCTTCCTACACACACGGGCCATATCTAGTTCAACTCTGCTTAGGAACCTGACAAGAACAGTAGATCCCCTTTAGTCCAATACACTGTACTTGCTGGGAACAGACGCCAGTGCTATTTGTCCTGTGTATGGCAATGGCAGCGCAATAGTGACTATTCTTACCATAAAACAACTCTTGCTCATAGGACCAGAAACTGCATGTGTTTCACCTCCATTTAGGACTGGAAACAAACGCTAGCTCGCCTTACAAGATACACACTCTGCTTTAGAGAAAAGAGCATTCTTCTACTCTACTGTGTTTCCTATATGGCCAGAAGAGTGAGCTTGCTCAGAACAAAAGAACTGTGCTTCCTACACACGGGCCATATCTAGTTCACCTCTGCTTAGGAAACTGACAAGAACAGTAGCTCCTCTTCATTCCGATACACTGTACTTGCTGGGAACAGACGCGAGTGCTATTTGCACTGTATATGCCAATAGGAGTGCAATAGTGACTTTCCTTACCAGAAAACAACTCTTGCTCGTAGGACCAGAAACTGCATGTGATTCAACTCCATTTAGGACTAGGGAAAAAACGCTAGCTCGCCTTACAATGAACATAGTCGGCTTTTGAGAAAAGAGCACTCTTCTACTCTACTGTGTTTCCTATGGGGTCCAAACAGTGAGCTTGCTCAGAACAAAAAAAAAATTGTGCTTCCTACACACACGGCCATATCTAGTTCAAGTCTGCTTAGGAACCTGACAAGAACAGTAGATCCTCTTCAGTCCAATACACTGTACTTGCTGGCAACAGACGCCAGTGCTATTTGTCCTGTGTATGGCAATGGCAGCGCAATAGTGACTTTCCTTACCAGAAAACAACTCTAGCTCATAGGACCAGAAACGGCATGATATTCTACTCCATTTAGGACTGGGAAACAAACGCTAGCTCGCCTTACAAGAAACACACTCTGCTTTAGAGAAAGGAGCACTCTTCTAATCTACTGTGTTTCCTATGGGTTCCAAACAGTGAGCTTGCTCACAACAAAAGAACTGTGCTTCCTACACACACGGACCATATGTAGTTCACCTCTGCTTAGGAACCTGACAAGAACAGTAGCTCCTCTTCAGTCCAACACTGTACTTGCAGGGAACAGACGCGAGTGCTATTTGCACTGTGTATGGCAATGGGCGCGCAATAGTGACTTTCCTTACCAGAAAACAACTCTTGTGCGTAAGACCAGAAACTGCATGTGATTCAACTCCATTTAGGACTAGGAAACAAACGCTAGCTTACCCTACAAGAAACACACTCTGCTTTAGAGAAAAGAACACTCTTCTACTCTACTGTGTTTCCTATAGGGCCAGAACAGTGAGCTTGCTCAGAACATAAGAACTGAGCTTCCTACGCACACGGGCCATATCTAGTTCAACTCTGCTTAGGAAACTGACAAGAACAGTAGCTCCTCTTCAGTCCGATACACTGTACTTGCTGGGAACAGACGCCAGGGCTATTTGCACTGTGTATGGCAATGGGAGCGCAATAGTGACTTTCCTTACCAGAAAACAACTCTTGCTCATAGGACCAGTAACTGCATGTGATTCAACTCCATTTAAGACTGTGAAACAAATGCTACCTCGCCTTACAAGAAACACACTATGCTTTTGAGAAAAGAGCACTCTTCTACTCTACTGTGTTTCCTATGGGGTCAGAAGAGTGAGCTTGCTCAGAACAAAAGAACTGTGCTTCCTACACACATGGGCAATATCTAGTTCACCTATGCTTAGGAAACTGAAAAGAACAGTAGATCCTATTCAGTCCAATACACTGTACTTGCTGGGAACAGACGCGAGTGCTATTTGCACTGTGTATGGCAATGGGAGCACAATAGTGACTCGTCTTACCAGAAAACAACTCTTGCTCGTAGGACAAAAAACTGCATGTGACTCAACTCCATTTAGGACTGGGAAACAAACTCTAGCTTGCCTTACAAGAAACACACTCTGCTTTTGAGAAAAGAGCACTCTTCTATACTTCTGTGTTTCCCATAGGGCCAGAACGGTGAACTTGCTCAGAACAAAAGAACTGTGCTTCCTACACACACGGGGCATATCTAGTTCAACTCTGCTTAGGAAACTGAAAGACCAGTAGCTCCTCTTCAGTCCAATACACTGTACTTGCTGGGATCAGACGCGAGTGCTATTTGCACTGTGTATGGAAATGGGAGCGCAATAGTGACTTTCCTTACCAGAAACCAACTTTTGCTCATAGTACCAGAAACTGCGTGTGTTTCAACTCCATTTAGGACTGGGAAACAAACGCTAGCTCGCCTTACAAGAAACACACTCTGCTTTAGAAAAAAGAGCACTCTTCTACAATTCTGTGTTTCCTATGGGGTCCAAACAGTGAGCTTGCTCAGAACAAAAGAACTGTGCTTCCTACACACACGGACCATATCTAGTTCAACTCTGCTTAGGAACCTGACAAGAACAGTAGCTGCTCTTCAGTCCAACACTGTACTTGCTGGGAACAGACGCGAGTGCTATTTGCACAGTGTATGGCAACGGGAGCACAATCGTGACTTTCCTTACCAGAAAACAACTCTTGTTCGTAGGACCAGAAACTGCATGTGATTCAACTCCATTTAGGACTAGGAAACAAACGCTAGCTTGCCTTACAAGAAACACGCTCTGCTTTAGAGAAAAGAGCACTCTTCTACTCTACTGTGTTTCCTATAGGCCCAGAACAGTGAGCTTGCTCAGAACATAATAACTGTGCTTCCTACACACACGGGTCATATCTAGTTCAACTCTGCTTAGGAACCTGACAAGAACAGTAGATCCCCTTTAGTCCAATACACTGTACTTGCTGGGAACAGACGCCAGTGCTATTTGTCCTGTGTATTTCAATGGCAGCGCAATAGTGACTATTCTTACCATAAAAGAACTCTTGCTCATAGGACCAGAAACTGCATGTGTTTCACCTCCATTTAGGACTGGGAAACAAACGCTAGCTTGCCTTACTAGATACACACTCTGCTTTAAAGAAAAGAGCACTCTTCTACTCTACTGTGTTTCCTATGGGGTCCAAACAGTGAGCTTGCTCAGAACAAAAAAAATTGTGCTTCCTACACACATGGCCATATCTAGTTTAAGTCTGCTTAGGAACCTGACAAGAACAGTAGATCCTCTTCAGTCCAATACACAGTACTTGCTGGCAACAGACGCCAGTGCTATTTGTCCTGTGTATGGCAATGGCAGCGCAATAGTGACTTTCCTTACCAGAAAACAACTCTTCTTTTTTTTTTTTTTTTTTTTTTAAAGATTTATTTATTTATTGTATATATAATGCTGTTTGCATGTATACCTGCAGGCCAGAAGAGGGCGTCAGATCTCATTACAGATGGTTGAGAGCCACCATGTGGTTGCTGGGAATTGAACTCAGGACCTCTGGAAGAACAGCCAGTGCTCTTAACCTCTGAGCCATCTCGGTGGGACCTTTATGTTTACCTTCAGAGGAAAGTTTTCTTTCATTTAAATGAGGAGATCCTGATCCTGAGTCGGTGTAAGAGGAAAGGCAGAGAGACGGGGAAGTTGACCACACACAACAGGGTGACCTGGCCTGGGGCTTTGGGTGACCCCAAGGTCACCGAATCACCAGGTCCCTCAACCTTGCACAGGTGAGCTGTAACAGAAAACAACTCTTGCTCATAGTACCAGAAACTGCATGCAATTCAACTCCATTTAGGACTGGGAAACAAACGCTACCTCGCCTTACAAGAAACACACTCTGCTTTAGAGAAAGAAGCACTCTTCTAGTCTACTGTGTTTCCTATGGGGTCCAAACAGTGAGCTTGCTCAGAACAAAAGAACTGTGCTTCCTACACACACAGACCATATCTCGTTCAACTCTGCTTAGGAACCTGACAAGAACAGTAGCTCCTCTTCAGTCCAACACTGTACTTGCTGGGAACAGACGCCAGTGCTATTTGCACTGTGTATGGCAATGGGAATGCAATAGTGACTTTCTTTACCAGAACACAACTCTTGCTCATAAGACCAGAAACTGCATGTGATTCAACTCCATTTAGGACTGGGAAACAAACGCTACCTCGCCTTACATGAAACACACTCTGCTTTTGAGAAAAGAGCACTCTTCTACTCTACTGTGTTTCCTATGGGGTCCGAACAGTGAGCTTGCTCAGAACAAAAGAACTGTGCTTCCTACATACACGAACCATATCTAGTTCAACTCTGCTTAGGAACCTGACAAGAACAGTAGATCCCCTTTAGTCCAATACACTGTACTTGCTGGGAACAGACGCCAGTGCTATTTGTCCTGTGTATGGCAATAGTAGCGCAATAGTGACTATTCTTACCATAAAACAACTCTTTCTCGTAGGTCCAGAAACTGCATATGATTCAACTACATTTAGGACTGGGAAACAAACGCTAGCTCTCCTTACAACAAACACACTCTGCTTTAGAGAAAAGAGCACTCTTCTACTCTACTGTGTTTCCTATAGGGCCAGAACGGTGAGCTTGCTCAGAACAAAAGAACTGTGCTTCCTACACACATGGGCCATATCTAGTTCACCTCTGCTTAGGAACCTGACTAGAACAGTAGCTCGTCTTCATTCCAACACTGTACTTGCTGGGAACAGACGCGAGTGCTATTTGCACTGTGAATGGCAATGGCAGCACAATAGTGACTTTCCTTACCAGAAAACAACTCTTGTTTGTAGAACCAGAAACTGCATGTTTAATCAATTGCATTTAGGACTAGGAAACAAACACTAGCTTGCCTTACAAGAAACACTCTCTGCTTTTGAGAAAAGAGCACTCTTCTACTCTACTGTGTTTCCTATGGGGTCTGAACAATGAGCTTGCTTAGAACAAAAGAACTGTGCTTCCTACACACATGGGCCATATCTAGTTCACCTCTGCTTAGGAAACTGAAAAAAACAGTAGATCCTATTCAGTCCAATACACTGTACTTGCTGGGAACAGATGCGAGTGCTATTTGCACTGTGTATGGCAATGGGAGCACAATTATGACTCGTCTTACCAGAAAACAACTCTTGCTCGTAGGAAAAAAACTGCATGTGACTCAACTCCATTTAGGACTGGAAAACAAAATCTAGCTCACCTTACAAGAAACACACTCTGCTTTTGAGAAAAGAGCACTCTTCTACTCTACTGTGTTTTCCATAGGGCCAGAACGGTGAGCTTGCTCAGAACATAAGAACTGAGCTTCCTACACACACGGGCCATATCTAGTTCAACTCTGCTTAGAAAACTGACAAGAACAGTAGCTCCTCTTCAGTCCTATACACTGTACTTGCTGGGAACAGACGCCAGTGCTATTTGCACTGTGTATGGCAATGGGAGTGCAATAGTGACTTTCCTTACCAGAAAACAACTCTTGCTCATAGGACCAGAAACTGCATGTGATTCAACTCCATTTAGGACTGGGAAACAAATGCTACCTCGCCTTACATGAAACACACTCTGCTTTTGAGAAAAGAACACTCTTCTACTCTACTGTGTTTCCTATGGGGTCCGAACAGTGAGCTTGGTCAGAACAAAAGAACTGTGCTTCCTACACACATGGGCCATATAGTTCAACTCTGCTTAGGAAACTGAAAAGAACAGTAGATCCTATTCAGTCCAATACACTGTACTTGCTGGGAACAGACTCGAGTGCTCTTTGCACTGTGTATGGCAATGGGAGCACAATAGTGACTCGTCTTACCAGAAAACAACTCTTGCTCATAGGACAAAAAACTGCACGTGACTCAACTCAATTTAGGACTGGGAAACAAACTCTAGCTCGCCTTACAAGAAACACACTCTGCTTTTGAGAAAAGAGCACTCTTCTACTCTACTGTGTTTCCCATAGGGCCAGAAAGGTGAGCTTTCTCAGAACAAAAAAACTGTGCTTCCTACACACACGCGCCATATCTAGTTCAACTCTGCTTAGGAAACTGACAAGAACAGTAGCTCCTCTTCAGTCCGATACACTGTACCTGCTGGCATCAGACGCGAGTGCTATTTGCACTGTGTATGGCAATGGGAGCGCAATAGTGACTTTCCTTCCCAGAAAACAACTCTTGCTCGTAGGACCAGAAACTGCATGGGATTCAACTCCATTTAGGACTGGGAAAAAAACGCTAGCTTCCCTTGCAAGAAACACACTCTGCTTTTGAGAAAAGAGCACTCTTCTACTTTACTGTGTTTCCTATAGGGCCAGAACAGTGAGCTTGCTCAGAACAAAATAACTATGCTTCCTACACACACGGGCCATATCTAGTTCAACTCTGCTTAGGAACCTGACAAGAACAGTAGATCCCCTTTAGTCCAATACACTGTACTTGCTGGGAACAGACGCCAGTGCTATTTGTCCTGTGTATGGCAATGGCAGCGCAATAGTGACTTTCCTTACCAGAAAACAACTCTTGCTCATAGTACCAGAAACTTCATGGAATTCAACTCCATTTAGGACTGGGAAACAAACGCTAGCTCGCCTTACAAGAAACACACTCTGCTTTAGAGAAAAGAGCACTCTTCTAGTCTACTGTGTTTCCTATAGGGCCTGAACAGTGAGCTTGCTCAGAACATAATAACTGTTCTTCCTACACACACGGGCCATATCTAGTTCAACTCTGCTTAGGAACCTGACAAGAACAGTAGATCCCCTTTAGTCCAATACACTGTACTTGCTGCTAACAGACGCCAGTGCTATTTGTCCTGTGTATGGCAATGGCAGCGCAATAGTGACTATTCTTACCATAAAACAACTCTTGCTCGTAGGACCAGAAACTGTGTGTTTTTCAACACCATTTATGAATGGGAAACAAATGCTAGCTCGCCTTACAAGAAACACACTCTGCTTTAGAGAAAAGAGCACTCTTCTACTCTACTGTGTTTCCTATAGGGCAAGAACAGTGAGCTTGCTCAGAACAAAAGAACTGTGCTTCCTACACACGGGCCATATCTAGTTCAACTCTGCTTAGGAAACTGACAAGAACAGTAGCTCCTCTTCAGTCCGATGCACTGTATCTGCTGGGAACAGACGCCAGTGCTATTTGCACTGTATATGGCAATGGGAGCGCAATAGGGACTTTCCTTACCAGAAAACAACTCTTGCTCGTAGGACCAGAAAGTGCATGTGATTCAACTCCATTTAGGACTGGCAAACAAATGCTAGCTCGCCTTACATGAAACACACTCTGCTTTTAAGAAAAGAGTACTCTTCTACTCTACAGTGTTTCCTATGGGGTCCAAACAGTGAGCTTGCTCAGAACAAAAGAACTGTGCTTACTACACACATGGGCCATATCTAGTTCAAGTCTGCTTAGGAACCTGACAAGAACAGTAGATCCTCTTCAGTCCAATACACAGTACTTGCTGGCAACAGACGCCAGTGCTATTTGTCCTGTGTATGGCAATGGCAGCGCAATAGTGACTTTCCTTACCAGAAAACAACTCTTGCTCATAGTACCAGAAACTGCATGCGATTCAACTCCATTTAGGACTGGGAAACAAACGCTACCTCGCCTTACAAGAAACACACTCTGCTTTAGAGAAAGAAGCACTCTTCTAGTCTACTGTGTTTCCTATGGGGTCCAAACAGTGAGCTTGCTCAGAACAAAAGAACTGTGCTTCCTACACACACAGACCATATCTCGTTCAACTCTGCTTAGGAACCTGACAAGAACAGTAGCTCCTCTTCAGTCCAACACTGTACTTGCTGGGAACAGACGCCAGTGCTATTTGCACTGTGTATGGCAATGGGAATGCAATAGTGACTTTCCTTACCAGAACACAACTCTTGCTCATAAGACCAGAAACTGCATGTGATTCAACTCCATTTAGGACTGGGAAACAAACGCTACCTCGCCTTACATGAAACACACTCTGCTTTTGAGAAAAGAGCACTCTTCTACTCTACTGTGTTTCCTATGGGGTCCGAACAGTGAGCTTGCTCAGAACAAAAGAACTGTGCTTCCTACACACACGAACCATATCTAGTTCAACTCTGCTTAGGAACCTGACAAGAACAGTAGATCCCCTTTAGTCCAATACACTGTACTTGCTGGGAACAGACGCCAGTGCTATTTGTCCTGTGTATGGCAATAGTAGCGCAATAGTGACTATTCTTACCATAAAACAACTCTTTCTCGTAGGTCCAGAAACTGCATATGATTCAACTCCATTTAGGACTGGGAAACAAACGCTAGCTCTCCTTACAACAAACACACTCTGCTTTAGAGAAAAGAGCACTCTTCTACTCTACTGTGTTTCCTATAGGGCCAGAACGGTGAGCTTGCTCAGAACAAAAGAACTGTGCTTCCTACACACATGGGCCATATCTAGTTCACCTCTGCTTAGGAACCTGACTAGAACAGTAGCACGTCTTCAGTCCAACACTGTACTTGCTGGGAACAGACGCGAGTGCTATTTGCACTGTGAATGGCAATGGCAGCGCAATAGTGACTTTCCTTACCAGAAAACAACTCTTGTTTGTAGAACCAGAAACTGCATGTGATTCTATTACATTTAGGACTAGGAAACAAACACTAGCTTGCCTTACCAGAAACACACTCTGCTTTTGAGAAAAGAGCACTCTTCTACTCTACTGTGTTTCCTATGGGGTCTGAACAATGAGCTTGCTTAGAACAAAAGAACTGTGCTTCCTACACACATGTGCCATATCTAGTTCACCTCTGCTTAGGAAACTGAAAAAACAGTAGATCCTATTCAGTCCAATACACTGTACTTGCTGGGAACAGATGCGAGTGCTATTTGCACTGTGTATGGCAATGGGAGCACAATTATGACTCGTCTTACCAGAAAACAACTCTTGCTCGTAGGAAAAAAACTGCATGTGACTCAACTCCATTTAGGACTGGGAAACAAAATCTAGCTCGCCTTACAAGAAACACACTCTGCTTTTGAGAAAAGAGCACTCTTCTACTCTACTGTGTTTTCATAGTGCCAGAACGGTGAGCTTGCTCAGAACATAAGAACTGAGCTTCCTACACACCCGGGCCATATCTAGTTCAACTCTGCTTAGGAAACTGACAAGAACAGTAGCTCCTCTTCAGTCCTATACACTGTACTGCTGGGAACAGACGCCAGTGCTATTTGCACTGTGTATGGCAATGGGAGTGCAATAGTGACTTTCCTTACCAGAAAACAACTCTTGCTCATAGGACCAGAAACTGCATGTGATTCAACTCCATTTAGGACTGGGAAACAAATGCTACCTCGCCTTACATGAAACACACTCTGCTTTTGAGAAAAGAGCACTCTTCTACTCTACTGTGTTTCCTATGGGGTCCGAACAGTGAGCTTGGTCAGAACAAAAGAACTGTGCTTCCTACACACATGGGCCATATAGTTCAACTCTGCTTAGGAAACTGAAAAGAACAGTAGATCCTATTCAGTCCAATACACTGTACTTGCTGGGAACAGACTCGAGTGATATTTGCACTGTGTATGGCAATGGGAGCACAATAGTGACTCGTCTTACCAGAAAACAACTCTTGCTCATAGGACAAAAAATTGCACGTGACTCAACTCAATTTAGGACTGGGAAACAAACTCTAGCTCGCCTTACAAGAAACACACTCTGCTTTTGAGAAAAGAGCACTCTTCTACTCTACTGTGTTTCCCATAGGGCCAGAAAGGTGAGCTTTCTCAGAACAAAAAAACTGTGCTTCCTACACACACGCGCCATATCTAGTTCAACTCTGCTTAGGAAACTGACAAGAACAGTAGCTCCTCTTCAGTCCGATACACTGTACCTGCTGGCATCAGACGCGAGTGCTATTTGCACTGTGTATGGCAATGGGAGCGCAATAGTGACTTTCCTTCCCAGAAACAACTCTTGCTCGTAGGACCAGAAACTGCATGGGATTCAACTCCATTTAGGACTGGGAAAAAAACGCTAGCTTGCCTTGCAAGAAACACACTCTGCTTTTGAGAAAAGAGCACTCTTCTACTCTACTGTGTTTCTATAGGGCCAGAACAGTGAGCTTGCTCAGAACAAAATAACTATGCTTCCTACACACACGGGCCATATCTAGTTCAACTCTGCTTAGGAACCTGACAAGAACAGTAGATCCCCTTTAGTCCAATACACTGTACTTGCTGGGAACAGACGCCAGTGCTATTTGTCCTGTGTATGGCAATGGCAGCGCAATAGTGACTTTCCTTACCAGAAAACAACTCTTGCTCATAGTACCAGAAACTGCATGCGATTCAACTCCATTTAGGACTGGGAAACAAACGCTACCTCGCCTTACAAGAAACACACTCTGCTTTAGAGAAAGAAGCACTCTTCTAGTCTACTGTGTTTTCTATGGGGTCCAAACAGTGAGCTTGCTCAGAACAAAAGAACTGTGCTTCCTACACACATGGGCCATATCTAGTTCACCTCTGCTTAGGAAACTGAAAAAAACAGTAGATCCTATTCAGTCCAATACACTGTACTTGCTGGGAACAGATGCGAGTGCTATTTGCACTGTGTATGGCAATGGGAGCACAATTATGACTCGTCTTACCAGAAAACAACTCTTGCTCGTAGGAAAAAAACTGCATGTGACTCAACTCCATTTAGGACTGGGAAACAAAATCTAGCTCGCCTTACAAGAAACACACTCTGCTTTTGATAAAAGAGCACTCTTCTACTCTACTGTGTTTTCCATAGGGCCAGAACGGTGAGCTTGCTCAGAACATAAGAACTGAGCTTCCTACATACACGGGCCATATCTAGTTCAACTCTGCTTAGGAAACTGACAAGAACAGTAGCTCCTCTTCAGTCCTATACACTGTACTTGTTGGGAACAGACGCCAGTGCTATTTGCACTGTGTATGTCAATGGGAGCGCAATAGTGACACTTTTTACCAGAAAACAACTCTTGCTCGTAGGACCAGAAACTGCATGTGATTCAACTCCATTTAGGACTGTGAAACAATGCTAGCTCGCCTTACAAGAAACACACTCTGCTTTTGAAAAAAGAGCACTCTTCTACTCTACTGTGCTTCCTATGAAGTCTGAACAGTGAGCTTGCTCTGAACAAAAGAACTGTGCTTCCTACACATACGGCCATATCTAGTTCAATTCTGTTTAGAAAACTGACAATAACAGTAGATCCTCTTCAGTCTAATACACTGTACATGCTGGGAACAGACGCCAGTGCTATTTGCCCTATGCATGACAAAGGGAGCGCAATAGTGACTCTTCTTACCAGAAAACGACTCTTGCTCGTAGGACCAGAAACTGCATGTGATTCAACTCCATTTAGGACTGGGAAACAAACGCTAGCTTGCCTTACAAGAAACACACTCTGCTTTTGAGAAAAGAGCACTCTTCTACTCTACTGTGTTTCCTATGGGGTTTGAACAGTGAGCTTCCTCAGAAGAAAAGAACTGTGCTTCCTACACACGGCCATATCTAGTTCAATTTTGCTTAGCCAACTGACAAGAACAGTAGATCCTCCTCAGTCCAATACACTGTACATGCTGGGAACAGTCGCCAGTGCTATTTGAATTGTGTATGACAATGGGAGCGCAATAGTTACTCTTCTTATCAGAAAACAACTCTTGCTCGAAAAACCAGAAACTGCATGTTATACAACTCCATTTTGGACTGGGAAAAAAAAGCTAGGTCGCCTTACAAGAAACACACTCTGCTTTAGAGAAAAGAGCACTCTTCTACTCTACTGTGTTTCCTATGGGGTCCAAACAGTGAGCTTGCTCAGAACAAAAAAAAATTGTGCTTCCTACACACAAGGCCATATCTGGTTCAAATCTGCTTAGGAACCTGACAAGAACAGTAGCTCCTCTTCAGTCCAATACACTGTACTTGCTGGCAACAGATGCCAGTGCTAATTGTCCTGTGTATGGCAATGGCAGCGCAATAGTGACTTTCCTTACCAGAAAACAACTCTTGCTCATAGGACCAGAAACTGCATGTGTTTCAACTCCATTTAGGACTTGGAAACAAACGCTAGCTCGCCTTACAAGAAACATACTCTGCTTTAGAAAAAAGAGCACTCTTCTACAATACTGTGTTTCCTATGGGGTCCAAACAGTGAGCTTGCTCAGAACAAAAGAACTGTGCTTCCTACACACACGGACCATATGTAGTTCAACTCTGCTTAGGAACCTGACAAGAACAGTAGCTCCTCTTCAGTCCAACACTGTACTTGCTGGGAACAGACGCGAGTGCTATTTGCACTGTGTATGGCAATGGGAGCACAATCGTGACTTTCCTTACCAGAAAACAACTCTTGTTCGTAGGACCAGAAACTGCATGTGATTCAACTCCATTTAGGACTAGGAAACAAACGCTAGCTTGCCTTACAAGAAACACACTCTGCTTTAGAGAAAAGAGCACTCTTGTACTCTACTGTGTTTCCTATAGGGCCAGAACAGTGAGCTTGCTCAGAACATAAGAACTGAGCTTCCTACGCACACGGGCCATATCTAGTTCAACTCTGCTTAGGAAACTGACAAGAACAGTAGCTCCTCTTCAGTCCGATACACTGTACTTGCTGGGAACAGAAGCCAGGGCTACTTGCACTGTGTATGTCAATGGGAGCGCAATAGTGACTCGCCTTACCAGAAAACAACTCTTGCTCGTAGGACAAAAAACTGCATGTGACTCAACTCCATTTAGGACTGGGAAACAAACTCTAGCTCGCCTTACAAGAAACACACTCTGCTTTTGAGAAAAGAGCATTCTTCTACTCTACTGTGTTTCCCACAGGGCCAGAAAGGTGAACTTGCTCAGAACAAAAGAACTGTGCTTCCTACACACACGGACCATATGTAGTTCAACTCTGCTTAGGAACCTTGACAAGAACAGTAGCTCCTCTTCAGTCCAACACTGTACTTGCTGGGAACAGACGCGAGTGCTGTTTGCACTGTGTATGGCAATGGGAGCACAATCGTGACTTTCCTTACCAGAAAACAACTCTTGCTCGTAGGACCAGAAACTGCATGTGATTCAACTCCATTTAGGACTAGGAAACAAACGCTAGCTTGTCTTACAAGAAACACACTCTGCTTTAGAGAAAAGAGCACTCTTCTACTCTACTGTGTTTCCTATAGGGCCAGAACAGTGAGCTTGCTCAGAACATAAGAACTGAGCTTCCTACGCACACGGGCCATATCTAGTTCAACTCTGCTTAGGAAACTGACATGAACAGTAGCTCCTCTTCAGTCCGATACACTGTACTTGCTGGGAACAGACGCCAGGGCTATTTGCACTGTGTATGTCAATGGGAGCGCAATAGTGACTTTCTTTACCAGAGAACAACTCTTGCTCACAGGACCAGTAACTGCATTTGATTCAACTCCATTTAAGAATGGGAAACAAATGCTACCTCGCCTTACATGAAACACACTCTGCTTTTGAGAAAAGAGCACTCTTCTACTCTACTGTGTTTCCTATGGGGTCCGAACAGTGAGCTTGCTCAGAACAAAAGAACTGTGCTTCCTACGCACATGGGCAATATCTAGTTCACCTCTTCTTAGGAAACTGAAAAGAATAGTAGATCCTATTCAGTCCAATACACTGTACTTGCTGGGAACAGACGCGAGTGCTATTTGCAATGTGTATGGCAAAGGGAGCACAATAGTGACTCGTCTTACCAGAAAACAACTCTTGCTCGTAGGACCAGAAACTGCATGTGTTTCAACTCCATTTCAGACCGGGAAACAAATGCTAGCTCGCCTTACAAGAAACAAACTCTGCTTTTGAGAAAAGAACACTCTTCTACTCTACTGTGTTTCCCATAGGGCCAGAACAGTGAGCTTGCTCAGAACAAAAGAACTGTGCTTCCTACACACACGGGCCATATCTAGTTCAACTCTGCTTAGGAAACTGAGAAGAACAGTAGCTCCTCTTCAGTCCAATACACTATACTTGCTAGGAACAGACGCGAGTGCTATTTGCACTGTGTATGGCAATGGGAGCGCAATAGTGACTTTCCTTCCCAGAAAACAACTCTTGCTCGTAGGACCAGAAACTGCATGTGATTCAACTCCATTTAGGAGTAGGAAACAAACGCTAGCTCGCCTTACAAGAAACAAAGTCGGCTTTTGAGAAAAGAGCACTCTTCTACTCTACTGTGTTTCCTATGGGGTCCAAACAGTGAGCTTGCTCAGAACAAAAAAAATTGTGCTTCCTACACTCACGGCCATATCTAGTTCAAGTCTGCTTAGGAACCTGACAAGAAGAGTAGATCCTCTTCAGTCCAATACACTGTACTTGCTGGCAACAGACGCCAGTGCTATTTGTCCTGTGTATGGCAATGGCAGCGCAATAGAGACTTTCCTTACCAGAAAACAGCTCTTGCTCATAGGACCAGAAAAGGCCTGATATTCTACTCCATTTAGGACCTGGAAACAAACGCTAGCTCGCCTTACAAGAAACACACTCTGCTTTAGAGAAAGGATCAGTCTTCTACTCTACTGTGTTTCCTATGGGGTCCAAACAGTGAGCTTGCTCAGAACATAATAACTGTGCTTCCTACACACACGGGCCATATCTAGTTCAACTCTGCTTAGGAACCTGACAAGAACAGCAGATCTCCTTTAGCCCAATACACTGTACTTGCTGGGAACAACGCCAGTGCTATTTGTCCTGTGTATGGCAATGGCAGCGCAATAGTGACTATTCTTACCATTAAACAACTCTTGCTCATAGGACCAGAAACTGCATCTGTTTCACCTCCATTTAGGACTGGGAAACAAACGCTAGCTTGCCTTACAAGATACACACTCTGCTTTAGAGAAAAGAGCATTCTTCTACTCTACTGTGTTTCCTATAGTGCCAGAACAGTGAGCTTGCTCAGAACAAAAGAACTGTGCTTCCTACACACGGGCCATATCTAGTTCACCTCTGCTTAGGAAACTGACAAGAACAGTAGCTCCTCTTCAGTCCGATACACTGTACTTGCTGGGAACAGACGCGAGTGCTATTTGCACTGTATATGGCAATGGGAGTGCAATAGTGACTTTCCTTACCAGAAAACAACTCTTGCTCGTAGGACCAGAAACTGTATGTGATTCAACTCCATTTAGGACTAGGAAACAAACGCTAGCTCGCCTTACAAGAAACACAGTCGGCTTTTGAGAAAAGAACACTCTTCTACTCTACTGTGTTTCCTATAGGGCCAGAACAGTGAGCTTGCTCAGAACATAAGAACTGAGCTTCCTTCGCACACGGGCCATATCTAGTTCAACTCTGCTTAGGAAACTGACAAGAACAGTAGCTACTCTTCAGTCCGATACACTGTACTTGCTGGGAACAGACGTGAGTGCTATTTGCACTGTGTATGTCAATGAGAGCACAATAGTGACTTTCCTTACCAGAAAACAACTCTTGCTCATAGGACCAGTAACTGCATGTGATTCAACTCCATTTAAGACTGGGAAACAAATGCTACCTCGCCTTACATGAAACACACTCTGCTTTTGAGAAAAGAGCACTCTTCTACTCTACTGTGTTTCCTACGGGGTCCGAACAGTCAGCTTGCTCAGAACAAAAGAACTGTGCTTCCTACACACACGGGCCATATCTAGTTAACCTCTGCTTAGGAAACTGACAAGAGCAGTAGCTCCTCTTCAGTCCTATACACTGTACTTGCTGGGAACAGACGCGAGTGCTATTTGCACTGTATATGGCAATAGGAGTGCAATAGTGACTTTCCTTACCAGAAAACAACTCTTGCTCTTAGGACCAGAAACTGCATGTGATTCAACTCCATTTAGGAGTAGGAAACAAACGCTAGCTCGCCTTACAAGAAACACAGTCGGCTTTTGAGAAAAGAGCACTTTTCTACTCTACTGTGTTTCCT
Organism: Peromyscus eremicus; assembly: GCF_949786415.1. NCBI lineage: Eukaryota > Metazoa > Chordata > Mammalia > Rodentia > Cricetidae > Peromyscus > Peromyscus eremicus. The sequence goes on from NW_026734824.1 coordinate 196,127, forward strand.
ATGGGGTCCAAACAGTGAGCTTGCTCAGAACAAAAAAAAATGTGCTTCCTACACACACGGCCATGTCTAGATCATGTCTGCTTAGGAACCTGACAAGAACAGTAGATCCTCTTCAGTCCGATACACTGTACTTGCTGGGAACAGACTTGAGTGCTATTTGCACTGTGTATGTCAATGGGAGCACAATAGTGACTTTCCTTACCAGAAAACAACTCTTGCTCATAGGACCAGTAACTGCATGTGATTCAACTCCATTTAAGACTGGGAAACAAATGCTACCTCGCCTTACATGAAACACACTCTGCTTTTGAGAAAAGAGCACTCTTCTACTCTACTGTGTTTCCTATGGGGTCCGAACAGTGAGCTTGCTCAGAACAAAAGAACTGTGCTTCCTACACACATGGGCATTATCTAGTTCACCTCTGCTTAGGAAACTGAAAAGAACAGTAGATCCTATTCAGTCCAATACACTGTACTTGCTGGGAACAGACGCGAGTGCTATTTGCACTGTGTATGGCAATGGGAGCACAATAGTGACTCGTCTTACCAGAAAACAACTCTTGCTCGTAGGACCAAAAACTGCATGTGTTTCAACTCCATTTCGGACTGGGAAACAAATGCTAGCTCGCCTTACAAGAAACAAACTCTGCTTTTGAGAAAAGAACACTCTTCTACTCTACTGTGTTTCCCATAGGGCCAGAACAGTGAGCTTGCTCAGAAAAAAAGAACTGTGCTTCCTACAAACACAGGCCATATCTAGTTCAGCTCTGCTTAGGAAACTGAGAAGAACAGTAGCTTCTCTTCAGTCCAATACACTATACTTGCTAGGAAGAGACGGGAGTGCTATTTGCACTGTGTGGCAAGGGGAGTACAATAGTGACTTTCCTTACCAGAAAACAACTCTTGCTCATAGGACCAGAAACTGCATGTGATTCAACTCCATTTAGGACTGGGAAACAAACGCTAGCTTGCCTTACAAGAAACACACTCTGCTTTTGAGAAAAGAGCACTCTTCTACTCTACTGTGTTTCCTATGGGGTCCAAACAGTGAGCTTGCTCAGAACAAAAAAAAATTGTGCTTCCTACACACACGACCATATCTAGTTCAAGTCTGCTTAGGAACCTGACAAGAACAGTAGCTCTTCTTCAGTCCAATACACTGTACTTGCTGGCAACAGATGCCAGTGCTATTTGTCCTGTGTATGGCAATGGCAGCGCAATAGTGAATTTCCTTACCAGAAAACAACTCTTGCTCATAGTACCAGAAACTGCATGTGTTTCAACTCCATTTAGGACTGGGAAACAAACGCTAGCTCGCCTTACAAGAAACACACTCTGCTTTAGAAAAAAGAGCACTCTTCTACAATACTGTGGTTTCCTATGAGGTCCAAACAGTGAGCTTGCTCAGAACAAAAGAACTGTGCTTCCTACACACACGGACCATATGTAGTTCAACTCTGCTTAGGAACCTGACAAGAACAGTAGCTCCTCTTCAGTCCAACACTGTACTTGCTGGGAACAGACGCGAGTGCTATTTGCACTGTGTATGTCAATGGGAGCGCAATAGTGACTTTCTTTACCAGAAAACAACTCTTGCTCGCAGGACCAGTAACTGCATGTGATTCAACTCCATTTAAGACTGAGAAACAAATGCTACCTCGCCTTCCATGAAACACACTCTGCTTTTGAGAAAAGAGCACTCTTCTACTCTACTGTGTTTCCTATGGGGTCCGAACAGTGAGCTTGCTCAGAACAAAAGAACTGTGCTTCCTACATACATGGGCAATATCTAGTTCACCTCTGCTTAGGAAACTGAAAAGAACAGTAGATCCTATTCAGTCCAATACACTGTACTTGCTGATAACAGACGCGAGTGCTATTTGCACTGTGTATGGCAAAGGGAGCACAATAGTGACTCATCTTAACAGAAAACAACTCTTGCTCGTAGGACCAGAAACTGCATGTGTTTCAACTCCATTTCGGACCGGGAAACAAATGCTAGCTCGCCTTACAAGAAACAAACTCTGCTTTTGAGAAAAGAACACTCTTCTACTCTGCTGTGTTTCCCATAGGGCCAGAACAGTGAGCTTGCTCAGAACAAAAGAACTGTGCTTCCTACACACGCGGGCCATATCTAGTTCAACTCTGCTTAGGAAACTGAGAAGAACAGTAGCTCCTCTTCAGTCCAATACACTATACTTGCTAGGAACAGACGCGAGTGCTATTTGCACTGTGTATGGCAATGGGGGCGCAATAGTGACTTTCCTTCCCAGAAAACAACTCTTGCTCGAAGGACCAGAAACTGCATGTGATTCAACTCCATTTAGGAGTAGGAAACAAACGCTAGCTCGCCTTACAAGAAACACAGTCGGCTTTTGAGAAAAGAGCACTCTTCTACTCTACTGTGTTTCCTATGGGGTCCAAACAGTGAGCTTGCTCAGAACAAAAAAAATTGTGCTTCCTACACACGGCCATATCTAGTCCAAGTCTGCTTAGGAACCTGACAAGAACAGTAGATCCTCTTCAGTCCAATACACTGTACTTGCTGGCAACAGACGCCAGTGCTATTTGTCCTCTGTATGGCAATGGCAGCGCAATAGAGACTTTCCTTACCAGAAAACAGCTCTTGCTCATAGGACCAGAAAAGGCATGATATTCTACTCCATTTAGGACTGGGAAACAAACACTAGCTCGCCTTACAAGAAACACACTCTGCTTTAGAGAAAGGATCAGTCTTCTACTCTACTGTGTTTCCTATGGGGTCCAAACAGTGAGCTTGCTCAGAACATAATAACTGTGCTTCCTACACACACGGGCCATATCTAGTTCAACTCTGCTTAGGAACCTGACAAGAACAGCAGATCCCCTTTAGCCCAATACACTGTTCTTGCTGGGAACAACGCCAGTGCTATTTGTCCTGTGTATGGCAATGGCAGCGCAATAGTGACTATTCTTACCATAAAACAACTCTTGCTCGTAGGACCAGAAACTGCATGTGTTTCAACTCCATTTCGGACTGGGAAACAAATGCTAGCTCGCCTTACAAGAAACAAACTCTGCTTTTGAGAAAAGAACACTGTTCTACTATTCTGTGTTTCCCATAGGGCCAGAACAGTGAGCTTGCTCAGAAAAAAAGAACTTTCCTTCCTACACACAGGCCATATCTAGTTCAACTCTGCTTAGGAAACTGAGAAGAACAGTAGCTCCTCTTCAGTCCAATACACTATACTTGCTAGGAAGAGTCGGGAGTGCTATTTGCACTGTGTGGCAATGGGAGCGCAATAGTGACTTTCCTTACCAGAAAACAACTCTTGCTCGTAGGACCAGAAACTGCATGTGATTCAACTCCATTTAGGACTGGGAAACAAACGCTAGCTCGCCTTACAAGAAACACACTCTGCTTTTGAGAAAAGAGCACTCTTCTACTCTATTGTGTTTTCCTATGGGGTCCAAACAGTGAGCTTGCTCAGAACAAAAAAAAATTGTGCTTCCTACACACACGACCATATCTAGTTCAAGTCTGCTTAGGAACCTGACAAGAACAGTAGCTCCTCTTCAGTCCAATACACTGTACTTGCTGGCAACAGATGCCAGTGCTATTTGTCCTGTGTATGGCAATGGCAGCGCAATAGTGACTTTCCTTACCAGAAAACAACTCTTGCTCATAGTACCAGAAACTGCATGTGTTTCAACTCCATTTAGGACTGGGAAACAAACGCTAGCTCGCCTTACAAGAAACACACTCTGCTTTAGAAAAAAGAGCACTCTTCTACAATACTGTGTTTCCTATGGGGTCCAAACAGTGAGCTTGCTCAGAACAAAAGAACTGTGCTTCCTACACACACGGGCCATATCTAGTTCAACTCTGCTTAGGAAACTGACAAGAACAGTAGCTCCTCTTCAGTCCAACACTGTACTTGCTGGGAACAGATGCGAGTGCTATTTGCACTGGGTATGGCAATGGGAGCACAATCATGACTTTCCTTACCAGAAAACAACTCTTGCTCGTAGGACCAGAAACTGCATGTGATTCAACTCCATTTAGGACTAGGAAACAAACGCTAGCTTGCCTTACAAGAAACACACCCTGCTTTAGAGAAAAGAGCACTCTTCTACTCTACTGTGTTTCCTATAGGGCCAGAACAGTGAGCTTGCTCAGAACATAAGAACTGAGCTTCCTACACACACGGGCCATATCTAGTTCAACTCTGCTTAGGAAACTGACATGAACAGTAGCTCCTCTTCAGTCCGATACACTGTACTTGCTGGGAACAGACGCCAGGGCTATTTGCACTGTGTATGTCAATGGGAGCGCAATAGTGACTTTCTTTACCAGAGAACAACTCTTGCTCACAGGACCAGTAACTGCATGTGATTCAACTCCATTTAAGACTGGGAAACTAATGCTACCTCGCCTTACATGAAACACACTCTGCTTTTGAGAAAAGAGCACTCTTCTACTCTACTGTGTTTCCTATGGGGACCGAACAGTGAGCTTGCTCAGAACAAAAGAACTGTGCTTCCTACACACATGGGCAGTATCTAGTTCACCTCTGCTTAGGAAACTGAAAAGAACAGTAGATCCTATTCAGTCCAATACACTGTACTTGCTGGGAACAGACGCGAGTGCTATTTGCAATGTGTATGGAAAAGGGAGCACAATAGTGACTCGTCTTACCAGAAAACAACTCTTGCTCGTAGGACCAGAAACTGCATGTGTTTCAACTCCATTTCGGACCGGGAAACAAATGCTAGCTCGCCTTACAAGAAACAAATTCTGCTTTTGAGAAAAGAACACTCTTCTACTCTACTGTGTTTCCCATAGGGCCAGAACAGTGAGCTTGCTCAGAACAAAAGAACTGTGCTTCCTACACACACGGGCCATATCTAGTTCAACTCTGCTTAGGAAACTGAGAAGAACAGTAGCTCCTCTTCAGTCCAATACACTATACTTGCTAGGAACAGACGCGAGTGCTATTTGCACTGTGTATGGCAATGGGAGCGCAATAGTGACTTTCCTTCCCAGAAAACAACTCTTGCTCGTAGGACCAGAAACTGCATGTGATTCAACTCCATTTAGGAGTAAGAAACAAACGCTAGCTCGCCTTACATGAAACACACTCTGCTTTTGAGAAAAGAGCACTCTTCTACTCTACTGTGTTTCCTATGGGGTCCGAACAGTGAGCTTGCTCAGAACAAAAGAACTGTGCTTCCTACACACATGGGCATTATCTAGTTCACCTCTGCTTAGGAAACTGAAAAGAACAGTAGATCCTATTCAGTCCAATACACTGTACTTGCTGGGAACAGACGCGAGTGCTATTTGCACTGTGTATGGCAATGGGAGCACAATAGTGACTCCTCTTACCAGAAAACAACTCTTGCTCGTAGGACCAAAAACTGCATGTGTTTCAACTCCATTTCGGACTGGGAAACAAATGCTAGCTTGCCTTACAAGAAACAAACTCTGCTTTTGAGAAAAGAACACTCTTCTACTCTACTGTGTTTCCCATAGGGCCAGAACAGTGAGCTTGCTCAGAAAAAAAGAACTGTGCTTCCTACACACACAGGCCATATCTCGTTCAACTCTGCTTAGGAAACTGAGAAGAACAGTAGCTCCTCTTCAGTCCAATACACTATACTTGCTAGGAAGAGACGGGAGTGCTATTTGCACTGTGTGGCAATGGGAGCACAATAGTGACTTTCCTTACCAGAAAACAACTCTTGCTCGTAGGACCAGAAACTGCATGTGATTCAACTCCATTTAGGACTGGGAAACAAACGCTAGCTCGCCTTACAAGAAACACACTCTGCTTTTGAGAAAAGAGCACTCTTCTACTCTACTGTGTTTCCTATGGGGTCCAAACAGTGAGCTTGCTCAGAACAAAAAAAAATTGTGCTTCCTACACACACGACCATATCTAGTTCAAGTCTGCTTAGGAACCTGACAAGAACAGTAGCTCCTCTTCAGTCCAATACACTGTACTTGCTGGCAACAGATGCCAGTGCTATTTGTCCTGTGTATAGCAATGGCAGTGCAATAGAGACTTTCCTTACCAGAAAACAGCTCTTGCTCATAGGACCAGAAAAGGCATGATATTCTACTCCATTTAGGACTGGGAAACAAACGCTAGCTCGCCTTACAAGAAACACACTCTGCTTTAGAGAAAGGATCAGTCTTCTACTCTACTGTGTTTCCTATGGGGTCCAAACAGTGAGCTTGCTCAGAACATAATAACTGTGCTTCCTACACACACGGGCCATATCTAGTTCAACTCTGCTTAGGAACCTGACAAGAACAGCAGATCCCCTTTAGCCCAAAACACTGTTCTTGCTGGGAACAACGCCAGTGCTATTTGTCCTGTGTATGGCAATGGCAGCGCAATAGTGACTATTCTTACCATAAAACAACTCTTGCTCGTAGGACCAGAAACTGCATGTGTTTCACCTCCATTTAGGACTGGGAAACAAACGCTAGCTCGCCTTACAAGAAACAAACTCTGCTTTTGAGAAAAGAACACTCTTCTACTATACTGTGTTTCCCATAGGGCCAGAACAGTGAGCTTGCTCAGAACAAATGAACTGTCCTTCCTAAACACACAGGCCATATCTAGTTCAACTCTGCTTAGAAAACTGAGAAGAACAGTAGCTCCTCTTCAGTCCAATACACTACACTTGCTAGGAAGAGACAGGAGTGCTATTTGCACTGTGTGGCAATGGGAGCGCAATAGTGACTTTCCTTACCAGAAAACAACTCTTGCTCGTAGGACCAGAAACTGCATGTGATTCAACTCCATTTAGGACTGGGAAACAAACGCCAGCTTGCCTTACAAGAAACACACTCTGCTTTTGAGAAAAGAGCACTCTTCTACTCTATTGTGTTTCCTATGGGGTCCAAACAGTGAGCTTGCTCAGAACAAAAAAAAATTGTGCTTCCTACACACACGACCATATCTAGTTCAAGTCTGCTTAGGAACCTGACAAGAACAGTAGCTCCTCTTCAGTCCAATACACTGTACTTGCTGGCAACAGATGCCAGTGCTATTTGTCCTGTGTATGGCAATGGCAGCGCAATAGTGACTTTCCATACCAGAAAACAACTCTTGCTCATAGTACCAGAAACTGCATGTGTTTCAACTCCATTTAGGACTGGGAAACAAACGCTAGCTCGCCTTACAAGAAACACACTCTGCTTTAGAAAAAAGAGCACTCTTCTACAATACTGTGTTTCCTATGGGGTCCAAACAGTGAGCTTGCTCAGAACAAAAGAACTGTGCTTCCTACACACACGGGCCATATCTAGTTAACCTCTGCTTAGGAAACTGACAAGAACAGTAGCTCCTCTTCAGTCCAACACTGTACTTGCTGGGAACAGACGCGAGTGCTATTTGCACTGTGTATGGCAATGGGAGCACAATCGTGACTTTCCTTACCAGAAAACAACTCTTGCTCGTAGGACCAGAAACTGCATGTGATTCAACTCCATTTAGGAGTAGGAAACAAACGCTAGCTCGCCTTACAAGAAACACAGTCGGCTTTTGAGAAAAGAGCACTCTTCTACTCTACTGTGTTTCCTATGGGGTCCAAACAGTGAGCTTGCTCAGAACAAAAAAAATTGTGCTTCCTACACACACGGCCATATCTAGTTCAAGTCTGCTTAGGAACCTGACAAGAACAGTAGATCCTCTTCAGTCAAATACACTCTACTTGCTGGCAACAGACGCCAGTGCTATTTGTCCTGTGTATGGCAATGGCAGCGCAATAGAGACTTTCCTTACCAGAAAACAGCTCTTGCTCATAGGACCAGAGAAGGCATGATATTCTACTCCATTTAGGACTGGGAAACAAACGCTAGCTTGCCTTACAAGAAACACACTCTGCTTTAGAGAAAGGATCAGTCTTCTACTCTACTGTGTTTCCTATGGGGTCCAAACAGTGAGCTTGCTCAGAACATAATAACTGTGCTTCCTACACACACGGGCCATATCTAGTTCAACTCTTCTTAGGAACCTGACAAGAACAGCAGATCCCCTTTAGCCCAATACACTGTACTTGCTGGGAACAACGCCAGTGCTATTTAACCTGTGTATGGCAATGGCAGCGCAATAGTGACTATTCTTACCATAAAACAACTCTTGCTCATAGGACCAGAAACTGCATGTGTTTCACCTCCATTTAGGACTGGGAAACAAACGCTAGCTCACCTTACAAGATACACACTCTGCTTTAGAGAAAAGAGCATTCTTCTACTCTACTGTGTTTCCTATAGGGCCAGAACAGTGAGCTTGCTCAGAACATAAGAACTGAGCTTCCTACGCACACGGGCCATATCTAGTTGAACTCTGCTTAGGAACCTGACAAGAACAGTAGATCCCCTTTAGCCCAATACACTGTACTTGCTGGGAACAACGCCAGTGCTATTTGTCCTGTGTATGGGAATGGCAGCGCAATAGTGACTATTCTTACCAGAAAACAACTCTTGCTCGTAGGACCAGAAACTGCATGTGATTCAACTCCATTTAGGACTAGGAAACAAACGCTAGCTCGCCTTACAAGAAACACAGTCGGCTTTTGAGAAAAGAACACTCTTCTACTCTACTGTGTTTCCTATAGGGCCAGAACAGTGAGCTTGCTCAGAACATAAGAACTGAGCTTCCTTCGCACACGGGCCATATCTAGTTCAACTCTGCTTAGGAAACTGACAAGAACAGTAGCTACTCTTCAGTCCGATACACTGTACTTGCTGGGAACAGACGTGAGTGCTATTTGCACTGTGTATGTCAATGGGAGCACAATAGTGACTTTCCTTACCAGAAAACAACTCTTGCTTATAGGACCAGTAACTGCATGTGATTCAACTCCATTTAAGACTGGGAAACAAATGCTACCTCGCCTTACATGAAACACACTCTGCTTTTGAGAAAAGAGCACTCTTCTACTCTACTGTGTTTCCTATGGGGTCCGAACAGTGAGCTTGCTCAGAACAAAAGAACTGTGCTTCCTACACACACGGGCCATATCTAGTTAACCTCTGCTTAGGAAACTGACAAAAGCAGTAGCTCCTCTTCAGTCCCATACACTGTACTTGCTGGGAACAGACGCGAGTGCTATTTGCACTGTATATGGCAATAGGAGTGCAATAGTGACTTTCCTTACCAGAAAACAACTCTTGCTCGTAGGACCAGAAACTGCATGTGATTCAACTCCATTTAGGAGTAGGAAACAAACGCTAGCTCGCCTTACAAGAAACACAGTCGGCTTTTGAGAAAAGAGCACTTTTCTACTCTACTGTGTTTCCTATGGGGTCCAAACAGTGAGCTTGCTCAGAACAAAAAAAATTGTGCTTCCTACACACACGGCCATGTCTAGTTCAAGTCTGCTTAGGAACCTGACAAGAACAGTAGATCCTCTTCAGTCCAATACACTGTACTTGCTGGCAACAGACGCCAGTGCTATTTGTCCTGTGTATGGCAATGGCAGCGCAATAGTGACTTTCCTTACCAGAAAACAACTCTTGCTCATAGGACCAGAAACGGCATGATATTCTACTCCATTTAGGACTGGGAAACAAACGCTAGCTCGCCTTACAAGAAACACACTCTGCTTTAGAGAAAGGAGCAGTCATCTACTCTACTGTGTTTCCTATGGGGTCCAAACAGTGAGCTTGCTCAGAACAAAAGAACTGTGCTTCCTACACACACGGACCATAAGTAGTTCAACTCTGCTTAGGAACCTGACAAGAACAGTAGCTCCTCTTCAGTCCAACACTGTACTTGCAGGGAACAGACGAGAGTGCTATTTGCACTGTATATGGCAATGGGCGCGCAATAGTGACTTTCCTTACCAGAAAACAACTCTTGTGCGTAGGACCAGAAACTGCATGTGATTCAACTCCATTTAGGACTAGGAAACAAACGCTAGCTTGCCCTACAAGAAACACACTCTGCTTTAGAGAAAAGAACACTCTTCTACTCTACTGTGTTTCCTATAGGGCCAGAACAGTGAGCTTGCTCAGAACATAAGAACTGAGCTTCCTATGCACACGGGCCATATCTAGTTCAACTCTGCTTAGGAAACTGACAAGAACAGTAGCTCCTCTTCAGTCCGATACACTGTACTTGCTGCTAACAGACGCCAGTGCTATTTGCACTGTGTATGGCAATGGCAGCGCAATAGTGACTATTCTTACCATAAAACAACTCTTGCTCGTAGGACCAGAAACTCTGTGTTTTTCAACACCATTTAGGAATGGGAAACAAATGCTAGCTCGCCTTACAAGAAACACACTCTGCTTTAGAGAAAAGAGCACTCTTCTACTCTACTGTGTTTCCTAGGGGTCCAAACAGTGAGCTTGCTCAGAAAAAAAAAAATTGTGCTTCCTACACACACGGCCATATCTAGTTCAAGTCTGCTTAGGAACCTGACAAGAACAGTAGATCCTCTTCAGTCTAATAAACTGTATTTCCTGGGAAAAGACGCGAGTGCTATTTGTCCTGTGTATGGCAATGGGAGCACAATAGTGACTTTCCTTACCAGAAAACAACTCTTGCTCGTAGGACCAGAAACTGCATGTGATTCAACTCCATTTAGGACTAGGAAACAAACGCTAGCTTGCCTTACAAGAAACACACTCTGCTTTAGAGAAAAGAGCACTCTTCTACTCTACTGTGTTTCCTATAGGGCCAGAACAGTGAGCTTGCTCAGAACATAAGAACTGAGCTTCCTACGCACACGGGCCATATCTAGTTCAACTCTGCTTAGGAAACTGACAAGAACAGTAGCTCCTCTTCAGTCCGATACACTGTACTTGCTGGGAGCAGACGCGAGTGCTATTTGCACTGTGTATGGCAATGGGAGCACAATAGTGACTCGTCTTACAAGAAAACAACTCTTGCTCATAGGACCAGTAATTGCATGTGATTCAACTCCATTTAAGACTGGGAAACAAATGCTACCTCGCCTTAAATGAAACACACTCTGCTTTTGAGAAAAGAGCACTCTTCTACTCTACTGTGTTTCCTATGGGGTCCGAACAGTGAGCTTGCTCAGAACAAAAGAACTGTGCTTCCTACACACATGGGCATTATCTAGTTCACCTCTGCTTAGGAAACTGAAAAGAACAGTAGATCCTATTCAGTCCAATACACTGTACTTGCTGGGAACAGACGCGAGTGCTATTTGCACTGTGTATGGCAATGGGAGCACAATAGTGACTCATCTTACCAGAAAACAACTCTTGCTCGTAGGACCAGAAACTGCATGTGTTTCAACTCCATTTCGGACTGGGAAACAAATGCTATCTCGCCTTACAAGAAACAAACTCTGCTTTTCAAAAAAGAACAATCTTCTACTCTACTGTGTTTCCCATAGGGCCAGAACAGTGAGCTTGCTCAGAAAAAAAGAACTGTGCTTCCTACACACACAGGCCATAACTAGTTCAACTCTGCTTAGGAAACTGAGAAGAACAGTAGCTCCTCTTCAGTCCAATACACTATACTTGCTAGGAAGAGACGGGAGTGCTATTTGCACTGTGTAGCAATGGGATCACAATAGTGACTTTCCTTACCAGAAAACAACTCTTGCTCGTAGGACCAGAAACTGCATGTGATTCAACTCCATTTAGGAGTAGGAAACAAACGCTAGCTCGCCTTACAAGAAACACAGTCGGCTTTTGAGAAAAGAGCACTCTTCTACTCTACTGTGTTTCGTATGGGGTCCAAACAGTGAGCTTGCTCAGAACAAAAAAAAATTGTGCTTCCTACACACACGGCCATATCTAGTTCAAGTCTGCTTTGGAACCTGACAAGAACAGTAGATCCTCTTCAGTCCAATACACTGTACTTGCTGGCAACAGACGCCAGTGCTATTTGTCCTGTGTATGGCAATGGCAGCGCAATAGAGACTTTCCTTACCAGAAAACAGCTCTTGCTCATAAGACCAGAAAAGGCATGATATTCTACTCCATTTAGGACTGGGAAACAAACGCTAGCTCGCCTTACAAGAAACACACTCTGCTTTAGAGAAATGATCAGTCTTCTACTCTACTGTGTTTCCTATGGGGTCCAAACAGTGAGCTTGCTCAGAACATAATAACTGTGCTTCCTACACACACGGGCCATATCTAGTTCAACTCTGCTTAGGAACCTGACAAGAACAGCAGATCCCCTTTAGCCCAATACACTGTACTTGCTGGGAACAACGCCAGTACTATTTGTCCTGTGTATGGCAATGGCAGCGCAATAGTGACTATTCTTACCATAAAACAACTCTTGCTCATAGGACCAGAAACTGCATGTGTTTCACCTCCATTTAGGACTGGGAAACAAACGCTAGCTCGCCTTACAAGATACACACTCTGCTTTAGAGAAAAGAGCATTCTTCTACTCTACTGTGTTTCCTATAGTGCCAGAACAGTGAGCTTGCTCAGAACAAAAGAACTGTGCTTCCTACACACAGGCCATATCTAGTTCACCTCTGCTTAGGAAACTGACAAGAACAGTAGCTCCTCTTCAGTCCGATACACTGTACTTGCTGGGAACAGACGCGAGTGCTATTTGCACTGTATATGGCAATGGGAGTGCAATAGTGACTTTCCTTACCAGAAAACAACTCTTGCTCGTAGGACCAGAAACTGTATGTGATTCAACTCCATTTAGGACTGGGAAACAAACGCTAGCTCGCCTTACAAGAAACACAGTCGGCTTTTGAGAAAAGAACACTCTTCTACTCTACTGTGTTTCCTATAGGGCCAGAACAGTGAGCTTGCTCAGAACATAAGAACTGAGCTTCCTTCGCACACGGGCCATATCTAGTTCAACTCTGCTTAGGAAACTGACAAGAACAGTAGCTACTCTTCAGTCCGATACACTGTACTTGCTGGGAACAGACGTGAGTGCTATTTGCACTGTGTATGTCAATGGGAGCACAATAGTGACTTTCCTTACCAGAAAACAACTCTTGCTCATAGGACCAGTAACTGCATGTGATTCAACTCCATTTAAGACTGGGAAACAAATGCTACCTCGCCTTACATGAAACACACTCTGCTTTTGAGAAAAGAGCACTCTTCTACTCTACTGTGTTTCCTATGGGGTCCGAACAGTGAGCTTGCTCAGAACAAAAGAACTGTGCTTCCTACACACACGGGCCATATCTAGTTAACCTCTGCTTAGGAAACTGACAAGAGCAGTAGCTCCTCTTCAGTCCGATACACTGTACTTGCTGGAAACAGACGCGAGTGCTATTTGCACTGTATAAGGCAATAGGAGTGCAATAGTGACTTTCCTTACCAGAAAACAACTCTTGCTCGTAGGACCAGAAACTGCATGTGATTCAACTCCATTTAGGAGTAGGAAACAAACGCTAGCTCGCCTTACAAGAAACACAGTCGGCTTTTGAGAAAAGAGCACTTTTCTACTCTACCGTGTTTCCTATGGGGTCCAAACAGTGAGCTTGCTCAGAACAAAAAAAATTGTGCTTCCTACACACACGGCCATATCTAGTTCAAGTTCCTTAGGAACCTGACAAGAACAGTAGATCCTCTTCAGTCAAATACACTGTACTTGCTGGCAACAGACGCCAGTGCTATTTGTCCTGTGTATGGCAATAGCAGCGCAATAGTGACTTTCCTTACCAGAAAACAACTCTTGCTCATAGGACCAGAAACGACATGATATTCTACTCCATTTAGGACTGGGAAACAAACGCTAGCTCGCCTTACAAGAAACACACTCTGCTTTAGAGAAAGGAGCAGTCTTCTACTCTACTGTGTTTCCTATGGGGTCCAAACAATGAGCTTGCTCAGAACAAAAGAACTGTGCTTCCTACACACGGACCATATGTAGTTCAACTCTGCTTAGGAACCTGACAAGAACAGTAGCTCCTCTTCAGTCCAACACTGTACTTGCAGGGAACAGACGCGAGTGCTATTTGCGCTGTATATGGCAATGGGCACGCAATAATGACTTTCCTTACCAGAAAACAACTCTTGTGCGTAGGACCAGAAACTGCATGTGATTCAACTCCATTTAGGACTAGGAAACAAACGCTAGCTTGCCCTACAAGAAACACACTCTGCTTTAGAGAAAAGAACACTCTTCTACTCTACTGTGTTTCCTATAGGGCCAGAACAGTGAGCTTGCTCAGAACATAAGAACTGAGCTTCCTACGCACACGGGCCATATCTAGTTCAACTCTGCTTAGGAAACTGACAAGAACAGTAGCTCCTCTTCAGTCCGATACACTGTACTTGCTGGGAACAGACGCCAGGGCTATTTGCACTGTGTATGTCAATGGGAGCACAATAGTGACTATTCTTACCAGAAAACAACTCTTGCTCGTAGGACCAGAAACTGCATGTGATTCAACTCCATTTAGGACTAGGAAACAAATGCTAGCTCGCCTTACAAGAAACACAGTCGGCTTTTGAGAAAAGAACACTCTTCTACTCTACTGTGTTTCCTATAGTGCCAGAACAGTGAGCTTGCTCAGAACATAAGAACTGAGCTTCCTATGCACACGGGCCATATCTAGTTCAACTCTGCATAGGAAACTGACAAGAACAGTAGCTCCTCTTCAGTCCGATACACTGTACTTGCTGGGAACAGACGGCAGGGCTATTTGCACTGTGTATGTCAATGGGAGCGCAATAGTGACTTTCCTTACCAGAAAACAACTCTTGCTCATAGGACCAGTAACTGCATGTGATTCAACTCCATTTAGGGGTAGGAAACAAACACTAGCTCGCCTTACAAGAAACACAGTCGGCTTTTGAGAAAAGAGCACTCTTCTACTCTACTGTGTTTCCTTTGGAGTCCAAACAGTGAGCTAGCTCAGAACAAAAAAATTGTGCTTCCTACACACACGGTCATATCTAGTTCAAGTCTGCTTAGGAACCTAACAAGAACAGTAGATCCTCTTCAGTCCAATACACTGTACTTGCTGGCAACAGACGCCAATGCTATTTGTCCTGTGTATGGCAATGGCAGCGCAATAGTGACTTTCCTTACCAGAAAACAACTCTTGCTCATAGGACCAGAAACAGCATGGTATTCTACTCCATTTAGGACTGGGAAACAAATGCTACCTCGCCTTACATGAAACACACTCTGCTTTTGAGAAAAGAGCACTCTTCTACTCTACTGTGTTTCCTATGGGGTCTGAACAGTGAGCTTGCTCAGAACAAAAGAACTGTGCTTCCTACACACATGGGCAATAACTAGTTCACCTCTGCTTAGGAAACTGAAAAGAACAGTAGATCCTATTCAGTCCAATACACTGTACTTGCTGGGAACAGACGCGAGTGCTATTTGCAATGTGTATGGCAATGGGAGCACAATAGTGACTCGCCTTACCAGAAGACAACTCTTGCACGTAGGACAAAAAACTGCATGTGACTCAACTCCATTTAGGACTGGGAAACAAACTCTAGCTCGCCTTACAAGAAACACACTCTGCTTTTGAGAAAATAGCATTCTTCTACTTTACTGTGTTTCCCATAGGGCCAGAACGGTGAACTTGCTCAGAACAAAAGATCTGTGCTTCCTACACACACGGGGTATATCTAGTTCAACTCTGCTTTGGAAACTGAAAGACCAGTAGCTCCTCTTCAGTCCGAAACACTGTACTTGCTGGGATCAGACGCGAGTGCTATTTGCACTGTGTATGGCAATGGGAGTGCAATAGTGACTTTGTTAACAGAAAACAACTCTTGCTCGTAGGACCAGAAACTGCATGTGATTCAACTCCATTTAAGACTGGGAAAAAAACGATAGCTTGCCGTACAAGAAACACATCCTGCTTTTGAGAAAAGAGCACTCTTCTACTCTACTGTGTTTCCTATAGGGCCAGAACAGTGAGCTTGTTCAAAACGCAATAACTGTGCTTCCTACACACACGGGCCATATCTAGTTCAACTCTGCTTAGGAAACTGAGAAGAACAGTAGCTCCTCTTCAGTCCAATACACTATTCTTGCTAGGAAGAGACGGGAGTGCTATTTGCACTGTGTATGGCAATGGGAGCGCAATAGTGACTTTCCTTACCAGAAAACAACTCTTGCTCGTAGGACCAGAAACTGCATGTGATTCAACTCCATTTAGGACTGGGAAACAAACGCTAGCTCACCTTACAAGAAACACACTCTTCTTTTGAGAAAAGAGCACTCTTTTACTCTACTGTGTTTCCTATGGGTTCCAAACAGTGAGCTTGCTCAGAACAAAAAAAAATTGTGCTTCCTACACACACGGCCATATCTAGTTCAAGTCTGCTTAGGAACCTGACAAGAACAGTAGCTCCTCTTCAGTCCAATACACTGTACTTGCTGGCAACAGATGCCAGTGCTATTTGTCCTGTGTATGGCAATGGCAGCGCATTAGTGACTTTCCTTACCAGAAAACAAATCTTGCTCATAGTACCAGAAACTGCATGTGTTTCAACTCCACTTAGGACTGGGAAACAAACGCTAGCTCGCCTTACAAGAAACACACTCTGCTTTAGAAAAAAGAGCACTCTTCTACTCTACTGTGTTTCCTATGGGGTCCAAAGAGTGAGCTTGCTCAGAACAAAAGAACTGTGCTTCCTACACACACGGACCATATGTAGTTCAACTCTGCTTAGGAACCTGACAAGAACAGTAGCTCCTCTTCAGTCCAACACTGTACTTGCTGGGAACAAACGCGAGTGCTATTTGCACTTTGCATGGCAATGGGAGCACAATCGTGACTTTCCTTACCAGAAAACAACTCTTGTTCGTAGGACCAGAAACTGCATGTGATTCAACTCCATTTAGGACTAGGAAACAAACGCTAGCTTGCCTTACAAGAAACACACTCTGCTTTAGAGAAAAGAGCACTCTTCTACTCTACTGTGTTTCCAATAGGGCCAGAACAGTGAGCTTGCTCAGAACATAATAACTGTGCTTCCTACACACACGGGCCATATCTAGTTCATCTCTGCTTAGGAACCTGACAAGAACAGTAGCTTCTCTTCAGTCCGATACACTGTACTTGCTGGGAACAGATGCCAGGGCTATTTGCACTGTACATGGCAATGGGAGCACAATAGTGACTCGCCTTACCAGAAAACAACTCTTGCTCGTAGGACAAAAACTGCATGTGACTCAACTCCATTTAGGACTGGGAAACAAACTCTAGCTTGCCTTACAAGAAACACACTCTGCTTTTGAGAAAAGAGCACTCTTCTACTCTACTGTGTTTCCCATAGGGCCAGAACTGTGAACTTGCTCAGAACAAAAGAACTGTGCTTCCTACACACACGGGGCATATCTAGTTCAACTCTGCTTAGGAAACTGAAAGAACAGTAGCTCCTCTTCAGTCCAATACACTGTACTTGCTGGGATCAGACGCGAGTGTTATTTGCACTGTATATTGCAATGGGAGCGCAATAGTGACTTTCCTTACCAGAAAACAACTCTTGCTCGTAGGACCAGAAACTGCATGTGATTCAACTCCATTTATAACTGGGAAACAAACGCTACCTCGCCTTACAATAAACACACTCTGCTTTAGAGAAAAGAGCACTCTTCTACTCTACTTTGTTTCCTATAGGGCAAGAACAGTGAGCTTGCTCAGAACAAAAGAACTGTGCTTCCTACACACGGGCCATATCTAGTTCAACTCTGCTTAGGAAACTGCCAAGAACAGTAGCTCCTCTTCAGTCCGATACACTGTACTTGCTGGGAACAGACGCCAGTGCTATTTGTACTGTATATGGCAATGGGAGCGCAATAGGGACTTTCCTTACCAGAAAACAACTCTTGCTTGTAGGACCAGAAACTGCATGTGATTCAACGCCATTTAGGACTGGCAAACAAATGCTAGCTCGCATTACATGAAACACACTCTGCTTTTTGAAAAGAGTACTCTTTTACTCTACTGTGTTTCTTATACGGCCAGAACAGTGAGCTTGCTCAGAACATAATAACTGTGCTTCCTACACACATGGGCCATATCTAGGTCAACTCTGCTTAGGAAACTGAAAAGAACAGTAGATCCTCTTCAGTCCAATACACAGTACTTGCTGGGAACAGACGCGAGTGCTATTTGCACTGTGTATGGCAATGGGAGCACAATAGTGACTCGTCTTACCAGAAAACAACTCTTGCTCGTAGGACAAAAAATGCATGTGACTCAACTCCATTTATTACTGGGAAACAAACTCTAGCTCGCCTTACAAGAAACACACTCTGCTTATGAGAAAAGAGCACTCTTCTACTCTACTGTGTTTCCCATAGCGCCAGAACGGTGAACTTGCTCAGAACAAAAGAACTGTGCTTCCTACACACACGGGGCATATGTAGTTCAACTCTGCTTAGGAAACTGAAAGAACAGTAGCTCCTCTTCAGTCCGATACACTGTACTTGCTGGGATCAGACGCGAGTGCTTTTTGCACTGTGTATGGAAATGGGAGCGCAATAGTGACTTTCCTTAACAGAAAACAACTCTTGCTCGTAGATCCAGAAACTGCATGTGATTCAACTCCATTTAGGACTGGGAAAAAAACGCTAGCTTGCCTTACAAGAAACACACCGTGCTTTTGAGAAAAGAGCACTCTTCTACTCTACTGTGTTTCCTATAGGGCCAGAACAGTGAGCTTGCTCAGAACATAATAACTGTGCTTCCTACACACACGGGCCATATCTAGTTCAACTCTGCTTAGGAAACTGACAAGAACAGTAGCTCCTCTTCAGTCCAATACACTATACTTGCTAGGAAGAGACGGGAGTGCTATTTGCACTGTGTATGGCAATGGGAGCGCAATAGTGACTTTACTTACCAGAAAACAACTCTTGCTCATAGGACCAGAAACTGCATGTGATTCAACTCCATTTAGGACTGGGAAACAAACGCTAGCTCGCCTTACAAGAAACACATTCTTCTTTTGAGAAAAGAGCACTCTTTTACTCTACTGTGTTTCCTATGGGGTCCAAACAGTGAGCTTGCTCAGAACAAAAAAAAATTGTGCTTCCTACACACACGGCCATATCTAGTTCGAGTCTGCTTAGGAACCTGACAAGAACAGTAGCTCCTCTTCAGTCCAATACACTGTACTTGCTGGCAACAGATGCCAGTGCTATTTGTCCTATGTATGGCAATGGCAGCGCATAGTGACTTTCCTTACCAGAAACCAACTCTTGCTCATAGTACAAGAAACTGCATGTGTTTCAATGCCATTTAGGACTGGGAAACAAACGCTAGCTCGCCTTACAAGAAACACACTCTGCTTTAGAAAAAAGAGCACTCTTCTACAATACTGTGTTTCCTATGGGGTCCAAAGAGTGAGCTTGCTCAGAACAAAAGAACTGTGCTTCCTACACACACGGACCATATGTAGTTCAACTCTGCTTAGGAACCTGAAAAGAACAGTAGCTCCTCTTCAGTACAACACTGTACTTGCTGGGAACAGACGCGAGTGCTATTTGTACTGTGTATGGCAATGGGAGCACAATCGTGACTTTCCTTACCAGAAAACAACTCTTGTTCGTAGGACCAGACACTGCACGTGATTCAACTCCATTTAGGACTAGGAAACAAACGCTAGCTTGCCTTACAAGAAACACACTCTGCTTTAGAGAAAAGAGCACTCTTCTACTCTACTGTATTTCCTATAGGGCCAGAACAGTGAGCTTGCTCAGAACATAATAACTGTGCTTCCTACACACACGGGCCATATCTAGTTCAACTCTGCTTAGGAACCTAACAAGAACAGTAGATCCCCTTTAGTCGAATACACTGTACTAGCTGGGAACAGACGCCAGTGCTATTTGTCCTGTGTATGGCAATGGCAGCGCAATAGTGACTATTCTTACCATAAAACATCTCTTGCTCATAGGACCAGAAACTGCATGTGTTTCACCTCCATTTAGGACTGGGAAACAAACGCTAGCTCGCCTTACAAGATACATACTCTGCTTTAGAGAAAAGAGCATTCTTCTACTCTACTGTGTTTCCTATAGAGCCAGAACAGTGAGCTTGCTCAGAACAAAAGAACTGTGCTTCCTACACACGGGCCATATCTAGTTCACCTCTGCTTAGGAAACTGAGAAGAACAGTAGCTCCTCTTCAGTCCGATACACTGTAGTTGCTGGGAACAGACGCGAGTGCTATTTGCACTGTATATGGCAAAAGGAGTGCAATAGTGACTTGTCTTACCAGAAAACAACTCTTGGTCGTAGGACCAGAAACTGCATGTGATTCAACTCCATTTAAGACTGGGAAACAAATGCTACCTCGCCTTACATGAAACACACTCTGCTTTTGAGAAAAGAGCACTCTTCTACTCTACTGTGTTTCCTATGGGGTCAGAACAGTGAGCTTGCTCAGAACAAAAGAACTGTGCTTCCTACACACATGGGCAATATGTAGTTCACCTATGCTTAGGAAACTGAAAAGAACAGTAGATCCTATTCAGTCCAATACACTGTACTTGCTGGGAACAGACGCGAGTGCTATTTGCACTGTGTATGGCAACGGGAGCACAATCGTGACTTTCCTTACCAGAAAACAACTCTTGTTCGTAGGACCAGAAACTGCATGTGATTCAACTCCATTTAGGACTAGGAAACAAACGCTAGCTTGCCTTACAAGAAACACGCTCTGCTTTAGAGAAAAGAGCACTCTTCTACTCTACTGTGTTTCCTATAGCCCCAGAACAGTGAGCTTGCTCAGAACATAATAACTGTGCTTCCTACACACACGGTCATATCTA
This sequence comes from Peromyscus eremicus, assembly GCF_949786415.1. NCBI lineage: Eukaryota > Metazoa > Chordata > Mammalia > Rodentia > Cricetidae > Peromyscus > Peromyscus eremicus. The sequence continues at coordinate 216,852 of NW_026734824.1, forward strand.
GTTCAACTCTGCTTAAGAACCTGATGAGAACAGTAGATCCCCTTTAGTCCAATACACTTTACTTGCTGGGAACAGACGCCAGTGCTTTTTGTCTTGTGTATGGCAATGTCAGCGCAATAGTGACTATTCTTACCATAAAAGAACTCTTGCTCATAGGACCAGAAACTGCATGTGTTTCACCTCCATTTAGGACTGGGAAACAAACGCTAGCTTGCCTTACTAGATACACACTCTGCTTTAGAGAAAAGAGCATTCTTCTACTCTACTGTGTTTCCTATAGGTCCAGAACAGTGAGCTTGCTCAGAACAAAAGAACTGTGCTTCCTTCACACGGGCCATATCTAGTTCAAATCTGCTTAGGAAACTGACAAGAACAGTAGCTCCTCTTCAGTCCGATACACTGTACTTGCTGGGAACAGACGCGAGTGCTATTTGCACTGTATATGGCAATAGGAGTGCAATAGTGACTTTCCTTACCATAAAACAACTCTTGCTCATAGGACCAGAAACTGCATGTGTTCAACTCCATTTAGGACTGGGAAACAAACGCTAGCTCGCCTTACAAGAAACACAGTCTGCTTTTGAGAAAAGAGCACTCTTCTACTCTACTGTGTTTCCTATGGGGTCCAAACAGTGAGCTTGCTCAGAACAAAAAAAATTGTGCTTCCTACACACACGGCCATATCTAGTTCAAGTCTGCTTAGGAACCTGACAAGAACAGTAGATCCTCTTCAGTCCAATACACTGTACTTGCTGGCAACAGACGCCAGTGCTATTTGTCCTGTGTATGGCAATGGCAGCGCAATAGTGACTTTCCTTACCAGAAAACAACTCTTGCTCCTAGTACATAAAACTGCATGGGATTCAACTCCATTTAGGATTGGGAAACAAATGCTAGCTCGCCTTACAAGAAACACACTCTGCTTTAGAGAAAGGAGTACTCTTCTAGTCTACTGTGTTTCCTATGGGGTCCAAAGAGTGAGCTTGCTCAGAACAAAAGAACTGTGCTTCCTACACACGGGCCATATCTAGTTCATATCTGCTTAGGAAACTGACAAGAACAGTAGCTCCTCTTCAGTCCGATACACTGTACTTGCTGGGAACAGATGCGAGTGCTATTTATACTGTGTATGGCAATGGGAGCTCAACAGTGACTTTATTACCAGAAAACAACTCTTGCTCGTAGGACCAAAAACAGGATGTGATTCAACTCCATTTAGGACTGGGAAACAAATGCTAGCTTGCCTTACAAGAAACACACTCTGCTTTTGAGAAAGGAGCACTCCTCTACTCTACTGTGTTTCCTATGGGGTCCGAACAGTGAGCTTGCTCAGAACAAAAGAACTGTGCTTCCTACACACACGGGCCATATCTAGTTCAATTATGCTTAGGAAACTGACAAGAACAGCAGCTCCTCTTCATTCCAATACACTGTACTTGGTGGGAACAGATCCCAGTTGTATTTGCCCCGTTTATGACAATGGGAGCACAATAGTGACTCTTCTTACCAGATAACAACTCTTGCTCATAGGACCAGAAACTGCATGTGATTCATCTCCATTTAGGACTTGGAAACAAACGCTAGCTTGACTTACAAGAAACACACTCTGCTTTTGAGAAAGGAGCACTCTTCTACTCTAATGTCTTTCCTATAAGGCTGGAACAGTGAGCAATCTCAGAACAAAAGAACTGTGCGTCCTACACACACGGGCCATATCTAGTTCAACTCTGCTTAGGAAACTGAGAAGAACAGTAGATGCTCCTCAGTCCAATACACTGTACATGCTGGGAACAGACGCCAGTGCTATTTGCCCTGTGTATGACAATGGGAGTGCAATAGTGACTCTTCTTACTAGAAAACATCTCTTACTTGAAAGACAAGCAACTGCATGTGATTCATCTCCATTTAGGATTGGGAAACAAACGCTAGCTCGCCTTACAAGAAACACACTCTGCTTTTGAGAAAAGAGCAGTCTTCTACTCTACTGTGTTTCTTATGAGGTCCGTACAGAGAGCTTGCTCAGAACAAAAGAACTGTGTTTCCTGCACACATGGGCCATATCTAGTTCAACTCTGCTTAGGAAACTGACAAGAACAGTAGCTCTTCTTCAGTCCAATACACTGCACTTGCTGGGAACAGACACGAGTGCTATTTGCACTGTGTATGGCAATGGGAGCGCAATAGTGGCTTTCCATACCAGAAAACAACTCTTGCTTGTAGGACCAGAAACTGCATGTGATTCAACTCCATTTAGGACTGGGAAACAAACTCTAGCTCGTCTTACAAGAAAGACACTCTGCTTTTTCGAAAGCATCACTCTTCTACTCTACTTTGTTTCCTATAGGGCCAGAACAGTGAGCTTGCTCAGAACAAAAAACTGTGCTTCCTACACACACGGGCCATATCTAGTTCAACTCTGCTTAGGAAACTGAGAAGAACAGTAGATGCTCCTCAGTCCAATACACTGTACATGCTGGGAACAGACGCCAGTGCTAATTGCCCTGTGTATGACAATGGGAGCGCAATAGTGACTCTTCTTACCAGAAAACAACTCTTGCTCGTAGGACGAGAAACTGCATGTGATTCATCTCCATTTAGGATTGGGAAACAAACGCTAGCTCACCTTACAAGAAACACACTCTGCTTTTGAGAAAAGAGCACTCTTCTACTCTACTGTGTTTCCTATGGTGTCCGAACAGTGAGCTTGCTCAGAACAAAAGAACTGTGCTTCCTACACACACGGGCCATATCTAGTTCAACTCTGCTTAGGAAACTGACAAGAACAGTAGCTCCCCTTAAGTCCAATACACTGTACTTGCTGGGAACAGACGCGAGTGCTATTTGCACTGTGTATGGCAAGGGGAGCCCAATAGTGACTCTTCTTACCAGAAAACAACTCTTGCTCGTAGGACAAGAAACTGCATGTGATTCAACTCAATTTAGGACTGGGAAACAAACGCTAGCTCGCCTTACAAAAAACACACTCTGCTTTTGAGAAAAGAGCACTCTTCTACTCTACTGTGTTTCCTATAGGGCCAGAACAGTGCGCTTGCTCAGAACAAAAGAACTGTGCTTCATACAAATACGGCCATATCTAGTTCAATTCTGCTTAGGAAACTGAAAAGAACAGTAGATCCTCTTCAGTCCGATACACTGTACATGCTGGGAACAGACGCCAGTGCTATTTGCCCTTTGAATGACAATGGGAACGCAATAGTGACTCTTCTTCCACGAAAACTACTCTTGCTCGTAGGACAAGAAACTGCATGTGATTCAACTCCATTAAGACTGGGAAACAAACGCTAGCTCGCCTTACAAGAAACACACTCTGCTTTTGAGAAAAGTGCACTCTTCTACTCAACTGTGTTTCCTATGGGGTCCGAACAGTGAGCTTGCTCAGAACAAAAGAACTGTTGTTCCAACACACACGGGCCATATCTAGTTCAACTCTGCTTTGGAAACTCACAAGAACAGTAGCTCCTTTTCAGTCCAATACACTGTTCTTGCTGGGAACAGACGTGAGCGCTATTTGCACTGTGTATGGCAATGGGAGCGCAATAGTTACTTTCCTTACCAGAAAACATCTCTTGGTCAAAGGACCAAAAACTGCATGTGATTCAACTCCATTTAGGACTGGGAAACAAACGCTAGCTCGCCTTACAAGAAACACACTCTGCTTTTGAGAAAAGAGCACTCTTCTACTCTACTTTGTTTCCTATGGGGTCCGAACAGTGAGCTTGCTCAGAACAAAAGAACTGTGCTTCCTACACACACGGGCCATATCTAGTTCAACTCTGCTTAGGAAACTGACAAGAACAGTAGATCCTCTTCAGTCCAATACACTGTACATGCTGGGAACAGACGCCAGTGCTACTTGCGCTAGTATCACAATGGGAGCGCAATAGTGACTCTTCTTACCAGAAAATAACTCTTGCTCGTAGGAAAAGAAACTGCATGTGATTCAACTCCATTTAGGACTGGGAAACAAATACTAGCTCGCCTTACAAGAAACACACTCTGCTTTTGAGAAAAGAGCACTCTTCTACTCTACTGTGTTTCCTATGGTGCCCGAAAAGTGAGCATTCTCAGAACAAAAGAACTGTGCTTCCTACACACACGGGCCATATCTAGTTCAACTCTGCTTAGGAAACTGACATGAACAGTAGCTCCTCTTCAGTCCAATACACTGTACATGCTGGGAACAGACACCAGTGCTATTTGCCCTAGTATCACAATGGGAGCGCAATTGTGACTCTTCTTACCAGAAAACAACTCTAGCTCGTAGGACCAGAAACTGCATGTGATTCATCTCCATTTAGGATTGGGAAACAAACTCTAGCTTGCCTTACAAGAAACAAACTCTGCTTTTGAGAAAAGAGCACTCTTCTACTCTACTGTGTTTCCTATAGTGCCAGAACAGTGAGCATACTCAGAACAAAAGAACTGTGCTTCCTACACACAGGGGCTTTACCTAGTTCAACTATGCTTAGGAAACTGACATGAACAGTAGCTCTGCTTCACTCCAATACACTGTACTTGCTTGGAACAGACGCCAGTGCTATTTGCCCTGTGTATGACAATGGGAACACAATAGTGACTCTTCTTACCAGAAAACAACTCTTGCTCGTAGAACAAAAAACTGCATGTGATTCAACTCCATTTAGAACTGGGAAACAAACGCTAGCTCGCCCTACAAGAAACACACTCTGCTTTTGAGAAAAGAGCACTCTTCTACTCTACTGTCTTTCCTATGGGGTCCGAACAGTGAGCTTGCTCAGAACAAAAGAACTGTGCGTCCTACACACGGGACATATCTAGTTCAACTCTGCTTAGGAAACTGACAAGAACAGGAGCTCCTCTTCAGTCCATACACTGTTCTTGCTGGGAACAGACGCGAGTGCTTTTTGCACTGTGTATGGCATTGGGACCACAATAGTGACTTTCCTTACCAGATAACAACTCTTGCTCGTAGGACCAAAAACTGGATGTGACTCAACTCCATTTAGGAATGGGAAACAAACTCTAGCTTGCCTTACAAGAAACACACTCTGCTTTTGAGAAAAGAGCACTCTTCTACTCTACTGTGTTTCCTATGGGGTCCGAACAGTGAGCTTGCTCAGAACAAAAGAACTGTGCTTCCTACACACACGGGCCATATCTAGTTCAACTCTGCTTAGGAAACTGATAAGAACGGTAGCTCCTCTTCAGTCCAATACACTGTACTAGCTGGGAACAGACCCGAGTGCTATTTGCACTGTGTATGGCAATTGGAGAACAATAGTGACTCTTCTTATCAGAAAACAACTCTTGCTCATACGACCAGAAACTGCATGGGATTCAACTCCATTTTTGAATGGGAAACAAACACTAGCTCGCCTTACAAGAAAGACACTCTGATTTTGAGAAAAAAGCACTCTTCTACTCTACTGTGTTTCCTATGGGGTCGGAATAGTGAGCTTGCGCAGAACAAAAGAATTGTGCTTCCTACACACAGGGGCCATATCTAGTTCATCTCTACTTAGGAGACTGACAAGAACAGTAGCTCCGCTTCAGTCCAATACACTGTATATGCTGGGAACAGACGCCAGTGCTATTTGCACTGTGTATGGCAATGGGATCGCAATAGTGACTTTCCTTACCAGAAAACAACTCTTGCTCGTAGGACCAGAAACTGCATGTGATTCAACTAAATTTAGGACTGGGAAACAAACGCTAGCTCGTCTTACAAGAAAGACACTTAGCTTTTTCAAAACCATCACTCTTCTACTCTACTTTGTTTCCTATAGGGCCAGAACAGTGAGCTTGCTCAGAACAAAAGAACTGTGCTTCCTACACACACGGCCATATCTAGTTCAATTCTACTTAAGAAACTGACAAGAACTGTAGATCCTCTTCAGTCCAATACACTGTACATGCTGGGAACAGACGCCAGTGCTAATTGCCCTGTGTATGACAATGGGAGCGCAATAGTGACTCTTCTTACCAGAAAACAATTCATGCTCATAGGTCCAGAAACTGCATGTGATTCAACTCCATTTAGGACTGGGAAACAAACGCTAGCTCGCCTTACAAGAAACACACTCTGCTTTTGAGAAAAGAGCACTCTTCTACTCTACTGTGTTTCCTATTGTGTCCGAACAGTGAGCTTGCTCAGAACAAAACAACTGTGCTTCCTACACATGGGCCATATCTAGTTCAAGTCTGCTTAGGAAACTGACAAGAACAGTAGCTCCTCTTCTGTCCAATACACTGTACTTGCTTGGAACAGACGTGAGTGCTATTTGCACTGTGTCTGGCAATGGGAGTGCAATAGTGACTTTCCTTACCAGAAAACAACTCTTGCTCATAAGACCAAAAACAGGAAGTGATTCAACTCCATTTAGGACTGGGAAACAAATGCTAGCTTGCCTTACAAGAAACACACTCAGCTTTTGAAAAAAGAGCACTCTTCTACTCTACTGTGTTTCCTATGGGGTCTGAACAGTGAGCTTGCTCAGAACAAAAGAACTGTGCTTCCTACACACACGGGCCATATCTAGTTCAACTCTGCTTAGGAAACTGACAAGAACGGTAGCTCCTCTTCAGTCCAATACACTGTACTAGCTGGGAACAGACGCGCGTGCTATTTGCACTGTGTATGGCAATAGGAGTGCAATAGTGACTCTTCTTATCAGAAAACACCTCTTGCTCGTAGGACCAGAAACTGCATGTGATTCAACTCCATTTAGGACTGGGAAACAAATGCTAGCTTGACTTACAAGAAACACACTCTGCTTTTGAGAAAGGAGCACTCTTCTACTCTAATGTCTTTCCTATAAGGCCAGAACAGTGAGCATTCTCAGAACAAAAGAACTGTGCTTCCTACACACACGGGCCATATCTAGTTCAACTCAGCTTAGGAAACTGACAAGAACAGTAGATGCTCTTCAGTCCAATACACTGTACATGCTGGGAACAGACGCCAGTGCTATTTGCCCTGTGTATGACAATGGTAGCACAATAGTGACTCTTCTTACCAGAAAACATCTCTTACTCGTAGGACAAGAAACTGCATGTGATTCATCTCCATTTAGGATTGGGAAACAAACGCTAGCTCGCGTTACAAGAAACACACTCTGCTTTTGAGAAAAGAGCAGTCTTCTACTCTAC